>NC_064811.1:156884762-157081903 GCF_023721935.1 Panthera uncia | reverse complement strand
ATTGATATATATATATATATATATATATATATATATATATATCAATGTTTGTTTATTTATTTTGGGAGAGAGAGCACAAGCAGGGGAGGGACAGAAAGAGAGGGAGAGAGAATCCCAAGCAGGTTTCACACTGTCAGGGAAGAGCCCGATGTGGGGCTAGAACTCAGGAACTGTAAGATCACAACCTGAGCTGAAATGAAGAGTTGGCCGCTTAACCCCCTGAGCCACCCAGGCACCCCTTCCCAGACTTCTTAAATTTTTAAATTTAATTTCTTAAATTACCTTAAGTTTTCTTACATTGTCCAGAATGAAATAGAGGATCACCTAAACTTTCTTCTGGCTCTTAAATTCTATAAGACTATGTCAAGCACTTGCCAAGGTGGCTTCTCTAGAAAGCAGCCTTTGGGAATTAGGAAACTTTTGCTCTAAGATATTCCTGTATCATTTCAGTCATCATCCACAGTAAATTTTGAACCTCCTTTATGTTTTGTATGAGGAACATTTTTAGCTCAGGGGGATACAAAAAGGTATAGGACATTATGAGTTGAGCTGTTTAAATGTCATTAAGAAACACCAGTTCTGACCAATAGCATTTGCTATTAGCTCCAAAGTAAAACACACACACACACACACACACACACACACACTCTTATTGATATGCAACATATATGACATCAAGAAAAAGAATACCTTGGGGTGCTTGGCTGGCTCAGTTGGTAGAGCATGCGACTTTTGATCTTGGGGTTGTAAGTTCAAGCCCCATATTGAGTGTAGAGATTACTTAAAAACAAAATCTTGAAAAAAATACTTTGATGGAAAAATGGACATAAACAAGCAATTTATTAAAGGACTTAGGATATAAGCAAGAAATGTACTAAAAAGGAAATTTTCAACCTGAAAAAATTGTTGTTCATCATGAATTAAAGAATGCAAACTAAAATAACTGGCAAGACTGTGGAGAAAGATTCAGCAGACAGGAAGGATAAACAGTTAATCTCATCAGCATTCAAAGGCAGGAAATGAGATAGTCTGTGATAATGCATAGGAATTGAAAAATCAGGAATCAATACGCATTTCTCTGCTTCTCTTTAAGACTGGGAAAGAGGGGCGCCTGGGTGGCTCAGTCGGTTGAGCGGCCGACTTCGGCTAGGGTCATGATCTTGCGGTCTGTGAGTTCAAGTCCCGTGTCGGGCTCTGTGCTGACAGCTTGGAGCCTGGAGCCTGTTTCAGATTCTGTGTCTCCTTTTCTCTCTGACCCTCCCCCATTCATGCTCTGTCTCTCTCTGTCCCAAAAATAAATAAACTTAAAAAAAAATTAAAAAAAAAAAAGACTGGGAAAGAGTATTAATTAATTGTAATAAGACTGTCTGCCTGTGCTGAGTGCCCATTTGAGGTCAGTTATATGGTTTTCTCCAGCAAAATTCAGCTACTTTTTTTTAATTAAAATTTTTTAAAAAATGTTTTTATTTATTTTTTGAGACAGAGAGAGACAGAGCATGAACAGGGGAGGCACAGAGAGAGAGGGAGACACAGAATCCGAAGCAGGCTCCAGGCTCTGAGCTGTCAGCACAGAGCCCAACGTGGGGCTTGAACCCACAGACTGTTCAAGACCTGAGCCGAAGTCGGATGCCCAACCAACCAAGCCACCCAGGCGCCCCTAATTTAAAAATTTTTTATTTTTTATTTTACACACACACACACACACACACACACACACAGAGTACACGAGCAGGGGAGAGGGGCAGAAAGAGAGAGAAATTCCCAAGCAGATTCCATGCTGTCAGTGTAGAGCCTGATGTGGGGCTTGATCTCATAACCCTAGGATCATGGCCTGAGCTGAAATCAAGAGTCAGAGGCTCAAGCGTCTGAGCTATGCAGGTGCCCCAAAATTCAGCTACTTATATGCAGACTCAGAGAAGGAGGGTAACCCAGTGTGATCAGGCCAGGAATCCTGCAGTAAAGAGTAGGGTAGAGGAGAAAAAGGCAAGAGGGTCATGAGATTTTATAGGCAGCCACTGTTGTCTGGACCCTGGCACCAGGGCTGGCTGTGAAGGAAAGTTAAGACAAGAGGGGAGGAAGTGACATTGGTGAAAATTGTGCAGTAAGGACCTCTGAAAATTCTCTCCTTTGTTAAAACAATGAGAAACCGGCAACATTGAACAGAAACAACTTTTTCATAATTCTGGAAATTAGTCAAAGGCTTGCAGCCATCCAGGGACTGTTTATTCAAAAAAACCCAGCTGATTCTTTTTTTTTTAGTTCATTTATTTATTTTGATAGAGAGGGAGCAGGTGGGGGAGAAGCAGAGAGAGAGGGAGTGACAGAAACCCAAACAGGTTCTGCACTGCCAGCCTGGAGCCCAATGTGGGGCTTGAAGTCACAAACTGAGAGATCATGACCTGAGCTGAAATCAAGAGTCCGAAGCTTAATTGACTGAGCCACCCTGGAACCCCCTCACTCTTGATTAGAGCAGTGAGCTTTGTGGGGTTTTAAGCTAATGTGTTTGCATCCCCTCTCTCTAGCTCTGCATAGTCTTCAAAACCAACAGTGAGTCAGACCAAGAAAGACAAAAGCCATCTGATTTCATTCATGTGTGGAATCTAAAAAAACAAAACACTCTTTTTTTTTTAATGTTTTCTTTTTAAAAAAAATTTTTTTTAACATTTATTTATTTTTGAGACAGAGAGAGACAGAGCATGAACGGGGGAGGGTCAGAGAGAGGGAGACACAGAATCCGAAACAGGCTCCAGGCTCTGAGCTGTCAGCACAGAGCCTGACGCAGGGCTCGAACCCATGGACCGTGAGATCATGACCTGAGCCGAAGTTGGCCGCTTAACCGACTGAGCCACCCAGGCGCCCCATGTTTTATTTCTTTTTGAGAGAAAGAGAGACACAGTGTGAGCAGGGGCGGGGCAAAGACAGAGGGAGACACAGAATCTGGAGAAGGCTCCGGGTTCCCAAGGCGGGGCTCAAACCCACGAACCGTGAGATCATGACGTGAGCCAAAGTTGGACGCTTAACCAACTGAGCCACCCAGGCGCCCCACAAAGCGGACTCTTAAGAGAACAAACTGATGGTTGCCAGAGGGGAGGTGGGTCGGAGGGAAGGGGAATATAAAACCAATAAACAAACTTCATGTGGAAATGCAAAGGACCTAGAATAGCCAATTTTGAAAAACAACCAAGTTTGAGGACTAACACTACTTGATTTGAAGTTTTATAAAGCTATACTAATCAAGAGGGGGTGGTATTGCTGTAAAGGCAGACCAGAAGAGAGCTTCAGAAACGATCATACACATACACATGGACAAGTGATTTTTAATGAAGAGGCAAAAGTAATGCAACGGAAGGGGCTGTCATGTCGGATATCCTATGGAAAAAAAAAATAAATAAAGAAAAGACAAAGAAAGAAAGAAGAAAAAAAAAAGAAAATAACTTCAATCCGTACCTTGCACCATATATAAAATTGAACTCAAAATGGATCATAGGCCTCAATGGAAAATGTAAAACCTAAAAATAGAAACTTGTAGAACGCACAGGAGAAAATTTGCGACCTTGGGTTACACAAAGATTTCTGAGATACAATATCAAAGAATGATCCATAAAAGAAAGAATAGACACATTAGAATTTATCAAAATGAAGCATTTCTGCTATTTGAAGTCATTGTTGAGAGAATGAAAAGACAATCACAGACTGAGACAAAATATTTGCAAATCGCCCATCTGATAAAGGACTTGTATCTAGAATATATAAACAACTCTAAAAACTTCATAATAAGAAAACAACACAATTTTTTAAGTGGGCAAAAGAGTTGAACAGATACATTGCCAAGGAAAAAATAGATATACACATGGCAAATAAAGCATATGAAAAGATGCCCAGCGTCAGTAGTCAATAAGGAGTCACTAAGGAAATACAAATTAAATGACTGACCATACTAAGTGTCGGTGAGGATGTGGAAAAACTGAAATTCTCATAGAGTGCTCCTGGGAATGTAAGACAATACTATCACTTTGGAAAACACGTTGACAGTTTTGTAAGGAGTTAAACACTACTCACCATATGATACAACTATTGCTCTATTAGGTATTTACCCAAGCGAAAAAGAAAAACATGTCCATACAGAATCTCGTACATGAATGTTCATGGTGGTTTTATTTGTAATAGCCAATAACCAGAAACAACTGGAATAAATGCTCACGAACAGGTGAATGGATTTAGACAGATTTACAAATTGCAGTATGCCTACACGATGGAACACTACTTAGCAACGAAAATAAATCAACTATCGATATATACAACGTGACTGAATCACCAAATAGTTATGCTGGGTAAAAGAAGCTAGACAAAAAAGTGCATACTGTATGATTCCATTTGTATAATATTCTAGAAAATGCAATCTAAGCCATAGTAACAAAAAGATCAGTGGTGGCCTGAGGGGGAGGGGTTACCAATGGACACAAGAAAACTCTTGGAGGTGGTAGATATGTTCACTACCCTGGTCATAGTGATGATTTCACAGGTGTGTGCATATGTCAAAGCGTATCAAATGTATACTTTTAAAAAAATGTTTATTTATTTATTTTGAGAGAGGGAGAGAGGGTCAGAGGTAGAGAAAGAGAGAATCCTAAAGCAGGGCTTGATCTCACCAACCTGAGATCATGATGTGAGCCAAAATCAAGAGTTGGTGGCTTAACTGAGCCATCCAGGCGCCCCACAAATTGTACACTTTAAATATGTGCAATTGATGATGTCAGTTAAAAAAAAAAAGATAGGAGTGATACAAAGTGGAGAGGTCATGGGGGCCAGTCCATTAGAAATCTTGGAAGCAGAGAAATGTAGAAAGTGATGGTCTGCAGGTGGAAGTCTAAAATCAGTATTTAGAGTGGTTCCTGGGTGGCTCAGTTGGTTGAGCGACAGACTTCGGCTCACGTCATGATCTCACTCTTCAGGATCTCGCTGTTCTCGGTGGTAGCCCTGCAATGAGCTCTGTGCTGACAGCTGGAAGCCTGGAGCCTGGAACCTGCTTCAGATTCGGTGTCTCCGTCTCTCTCTCTCTCTCTCTGCCTCTCCCCAGCTTGTGCCCTCTCTCTCAAATAAATAAATATTAAAAAAATAAAATCAGTATTTCGATAATGGTGCACTTTCCGGTGGAGTTAACATGGGAGGGAATACATTTTCACCTTTTGTTCTTAGGGGACTGTTTTCCTTGTAACCCAGCCCAGGACACTGGAAACATTGGGACTTAGGTTGAGTAAATGGTCTGTAAACACATCTGGTTCTTCCAATGAGTCCAGACTGTAGTCATGACCATTACCATCCTAGCTAACGGATGCTGAATGCTCATCTGGAGCTGTACCCTTCTAAGCACTTTACGTCCAACATCTTCTGTCTTGGTGAGCATCGGTAACCTGCCCAATCCGGGTCACCCAGCTAGTAAGGGTGCAGGGGTCCATGTGCGCAGTGCCTTCACCCTTCCTAAGGGTGCCGCTGGCCCCCAGTCAGGCTGCTGCCGTCACTCCTTCATTCTCTCCCCCTGAGGGCTCTAGCCTCTAACCCTGAGGAGGTAATAAGCACGCAGAACAGGGCCCAGAAGAAGCCTGCTTCCATGGAGAGGAGCCTCCAGGGTCCGCGCGTGACGGGCGCCAACTGTAGAGCTCTGCGTCTTGCGGAGAAGGAAGAGCGCACAGCTGCGTCCCCTCGGAGCAGACACTGCGCGCCAGGAAAGCTTGGCGCAGAGAGGCTGGTAGGGCCAGGGAGATAAAGGAACGGGTAGGAGGGACAGACTGGGGCACAGCCTTTCTTAGGACTGGGAAAGCCAGGTGAGAGTACCAGCGGGCAACCAGCTGCTCAGGAGCGGGCGTGGCTGCAGAAAAGCCAGGTTTTGCAGCCGACGCTCGTGGCGGTTTCTGCACAGACCACGGCTACACCTTTTCTGGTGGCAGTTGAGTTCCTCCCCGGCATTGCTGGCGGCTAGGACCTGGCTAGCCCTGGCTTCTTCAAGTATCTGGTGTGGATGTGTGTGTGCTCGGGAGGGAGGATTCCAAAGTGCAGTAATTGCTTCACCGCGATCTGCCGTCGGGGAGCTTGATCTTAAAGTGAGTCCGCCTGTGAATGTGTCTGGCAACTCCGAGGTTCTCTCGTAGGAGCACGCTGAGATTCCAGAGGGTTCTGTTGCATCCCGAGGATGTGCGCGGGAGTGTTTGGCCAGCAGTTTGTGGGGGTGTGTGCTGAGCTTTACCTAGCACTTCTTGGGCTGCCTTCTCCCCTTTTCCATCAGCTTGGGTCCCGGCAAGACCTCGCAGTAAAAGAAAAGGAGGTAGGGGCAGGTTGGCCTTCTTTGGTTCTCCACAGGCAGAGGCGGCCCCAGGCTCGGCCCTGAATCGGGGGGGGGGGGGGGGGGGCGTGGAAGGAAACCCCAGGGCGGGGACGCTAAGAAAAACCGAGGATTCTGTGACAGGGCAAGTGTGTGGCCTCCAGGACAACGTGGACCGCGGGGACTGGAGGAGTGACTCACGGCCTGGCTTTGGGATCCCATCATGGGCGCTGGAGCCAATGAGCAGCCTGACCCACAGGTGGAGTCCGGGGGTGGGAGGGAGGCGTTCTCTACCTAGGCATGTGCCTGGGGCCCTGGGCTAGCCTGGGCTGGGGCTCCTGTCTCCGCCCAAGGACTGGAGGGCGGAGCCCGGTTGGACTGGGGTGGGCGTGGGGGTGGGGGTGGGGGTGGGGGTGGGAGTGAGAAAGGACTCAGAACTGCTCTTGAGCGCCCGCAGCGGGTCTTCGCCTTTGCTCCCTGTTTCCTCTAGGCCTTCCATGGCAGCCAAATATGTGTACTCGCCCACTCACTCCTCTCCCATAAACCTGTAAGAGGGGACCTTAACCCTACTCTGTGATATAAGATTTAGGCCTCGTTCTCTCGCTTGTTCACCACACTGCAGCCACACCGGTTTTCTTTCAGTTCTTGGAACATAAATAGGTCTCCCTGTCTCAGGGCCTTTGCACACTCTCATGCCAGGAACACTTTCTCTGCTTTTTGCAAGGTCAGCCCCTTTCTCATCGTGTGGGTCTCACTTCTCAGCTTAAATGCCTCCTCCTCACAAAAGCTTTTATCCGACTCTCCTACAAAGTAGGGTCTCTGCTCCCCACAAACATATTTATTTCCTCTTTCTTGTTTCCTTTATACCTCCTTGTGTGCACTTTGTGTTTATTTTATTTTATTCTCTGACTTTGACAATTTGATGTAACATAAAGCAGGAAACGTATTTGCCCTGTGACCTGTGACCGGCATATAACAAGCTGTCAAATGTTTGTGATAGCACTTTTATTAATTAGTTGACTCCTGGCTCCATAGACAGAGCCAGAAAATGCCTCCTGGGATAGGGCACTCTACCCAGTTCTGTAGAAACCAGCACTTTTGCAGAAGCTCCAAGTTGTCAGTGTGTAAGGTGGGTGCCTAGGTGTAGTCTTTATTCCCTGAATTTTCCCTTAAGAGACCTAAGTCAGTTACCTCTGTAGGGCAGTATTCCTAGGCTCTCATACAGGGTCTGGCACTCCTAGGAACTCAACAAATATGGGACACTGAGTGGGGGTGGGCCTCCCCCCACCTCTGCCTTGGTTCTTCACCATTCTCCCTTTGAAGCAAATTCAGCACATCACCACACTTTTCTAACACTGATCTCACACCACGAAGCTGAAACTGTCATGGGGACAGACATTGAATTTCCCCCCTATGGAAAACTTTTTTTTTTTTTTTTTGGCCTTGAAATGCCAGGATATAACTGAGTAGCATTTTCTCAGAATGCAAAAGATCATTGATCTACCAAAAATCCTTTTTAAGCTTACAAACATGTATATCTTTTTAAATTACATTTAAAACTTTAATTCCAGTATAGTTAACATACAGTGTTATATTCATTTCAGGTGTTCAATATTGTGATTCAGCAATTTTATACATTACTCAGTGCTCATCGTGATAAGTGTACTCTTTAATCCCCATCACTTATTTCACCCATCACCCCACCCACCTCCCCTCTGCAACCATCAGTTCTCTATAGTTAAGAGTCTGTTTCTTGATTTCTCTCTCTCTCTCTTTTTTCTTCCCTTTGCTCATTTGTTTTGTTTCTTAGATTCCACATTTGAGTGAAATCATATGGTGTTTTTCTTTTTCTGACTTATTTCACTTAGCATTATACTCAGCTCCATCCATGTTGCAAATGGCAAGATTTTATTATTTTTTATGGCTGAATAATATCCCACTGGGTATATATACCACATCTTCTTTATCCGTTCATCAGTCGATGGACACTTGGGCTGCTTCCATGATATGGCTATTGTAAATAATGCTGCAATAAACATAGGGGTGGATGTATCCCTTTGAATTCGTGTTTTTGTATTTTTTTTGAGATAAATACCCAGGAGTGCAATTACTAGATCATAGAGTGACTTTATTTAAATTTTTTCATTCTTTTTTTTAAGTGTTTATTTATTTTTGAGAGAGAGAGAGCGAGGGAGAGAGAGAGAGACAGAGCATGAGCAGAGGAGGGGCAGAGAGAGAAGGAGACACAAAATCTGAAGCAGGTTCCAGGCTCTGACCCATCAGCATAGAGCCTGATGCGGGACTCAAACTCACAAACCTTGAGATCATGACCTGAGCCGAAGTCAGATGCTCAACCGACTGAGCCACACAGATGCCCCTTATTTAAAAAATTTTGAAGAAGCTCCATACTGTTTTCCAGAGTGGCTGCACCAGTTTGGATTCCCACCAACAGTGCATGAGGGTTCCTTTTTCTCCACATCCTTGCCAATCCTTTTTGTTTCTTGTGTTTTTTAGTTTAGTCATTCTGACAGGTGTGAGGTGATATCTCCTTGTAGCTTTGATCTGTATTTGCCTGATGATGAATGATGTTGAGCATTTTTTCATGTGTCTGTTGGCCATCTGGATGCCTTCTTTGGAGAAATGTTTGTTTATGTTTCTGCCTATTTTTAATTAGATTATTTGTGTTTTGGGGGTGTTGAGTTGTGTAAGTCTTTATATATTTTGGATACGAACTCTTTATCAGATATGTCATTTGCAAATATTTTCTCCCATTCCGTAGGTTGCTTTTTAGTTTTGTTGATTGTTTTCTTAACTGGGCAGAAGCTTTTTATTTTGGTATAGTCCTACTAGTTTATTTTTGCTTTTATTTTCCTTGCCCCAGGAGACATATCTAGAAAAATGTTGCTACAGCTGATGTCAGAGAAATGACTGCTTGTGCTGTCCTCTAGGATTTTTATGGTTTCATGTCTCACATTTAGATCTTTAATCCATCTTGAGTTTGTTTTTGTGGATAGTGTAAGAAAGCGGTCCAGATTCATTCTTCTGTATGTTGCTGTCCAGTTTTCCCAACACCATTTGTTGAAGACACTGTCTTTTTCCCATTGTATATTCATTACTCCTTTATCAAAGATTAATTGGCCATATAATTGTGGGTTTATTTCTGAGTTTCTGTTCTGTGCCCTTGATCTATATGTCTCTTTTTGTGACAGTACCATACTGTTTTGATAACTACCACTTTGTATTGTAATTTGAGTCTGGAATTGTGATAAGTCCAGTTTTGTTTTCCTTTTTCAGCATTGTGTTGGCTGTATTTTGTGGTTCCATAAAAACTTTAGGGTTGTTTGTTCTAGTTCTGTGAAAAATGCTGTTGGTATTTTGATAGAGATTGGATTAAATCTGTAGGTTGCTTTGGGTAGTATGGACATTTTAACAATATCTGTTCTCCCAATCCATGAGCATGGAATGTCTTTCCATTTCTTTGTGTCTTCCTCAATTTCTTTTGTCAATGTTTTATAGTTTTCAGAGTATAGGTCTTTCACCTCTTGGGTTAAGTTTATTCCTCGATATTTTATATTTTTGGTGCAATTGTAAATGGGATTTTTTTCTTAATTTGTCTTTCTGCTGCTTCATTATTAGTGTATAGGAGTGAGACAGATTTTTGAACATTGGTTTTGTATCCTGTAGCTTTACTGAATTAATTTATCAGCTGTGGCAGTTTTTTGGTGGAGTCTTTAGGGTTTTCTATATGTAATATCACATCGTCTGCAAATAGTGAGACTTTTACTTCTTCCTTACCAATTTGGATGCCTTCTCCCCCCCTTATGTTGTCTGAATGCCATGGCTAGGACTTCTAGTACTATGCTGAATAAAAGTGGTGAGAGTGGACTTCTTTGTCTTGTTCCTGATTGTAGGGGGAAAGTTCTCAGTTTTTCTCATTGAGTAGGATGTTCACTGTGGGTTTTTCATATATGGCATTTATTATGTTGAGGCATGTTCTCTCTAGACCTACTTTTTTTTTTAAATCACGAATGGATGTTGTGCTTTGTCAAATCTTTTTTCTGCATCTATTGAAATGATCATATTGTTTTTATCCTTTCTCTTATTCGTGTGATGCACGGCGTTGATTGTTTTCTGGATAGTGAACCACATTTGCAACCCAGGAATAAATCCCACTTGATCGTGGTGTGTGATTTTTTTCTAATGTATTGTTGAATCCCGTTTGCTAGTATTTTGTTGAGGATTTTTGCATCTATGTTCATCAGAAATATTGGCCTGTAGTTCTCTTTCTTCGTGGTATATTCATCTGCTTTTGGTATCCCACATGGCAAACTTAGTGAATTCCCTATTAGACCTCCCTGTTCCCTCAAAGTCCCTGGCTGATTACCAGCTCATTTTCCTCCCCTTCCTCTCTCCTATTTATGCCTCGCAAATTTCTTAATGATCTTGAGCAGCTTAGTTCAGACCCCAAGCTTATACTCTCCATTCCACAGAGTCCAGTCTTTAGAAGGCGGCTCAGAATAAATAAAAAATGTTGAAAAAAAAAAAATTAAAAAAAAAAAAAAAAAAAAGAAGGCGGCTCAGAAAGCACCTCTTATTACTGGAGCGCACCCCCTGGGGGTATCATCTCCCTCTACACACACCTGAGCAGGTTATTTCGTATTTCCCCAGTGAAAATGGATTTCCCTGGAGGGGGCTGGGAGGACGTAGGGTATATTCTGTACTTAAGAAAAGTACAGGCGCCCGAGTGGCTCAGTTGGTTAAGTGTCTGATTCTTGGGTTCAGCTCAGGTCATGATCTCACAGTTTATGAAATGGGCCCCGCATCAGGCTCTGTGCTGACAGTGCAGAGCCTGCTTGGGATTCTCTCCCTCCCTCTCTCTCTGCCCCTCCCCTGCTTGTGTGCTCATGCTCTCTCCCTCAAAATAAATAAACATTTAAAAATAAATAATCTTTTTTTTAAATGAGCTTTTCTTCATTTTATTACAATTAAAACAACAAGGGATAGCCTACTGGTCAGGAGGATGTGCTCTGAAGTGAGGCAGACCTGGGTTCAAATCTGTGTTCTGACCTTGGGAAAATTACCTATTATTCCTAAGGCTTTGTTTTCTCCTTTGCAAAATGAGGATTAAAATACCCACTTTGATGAGTTGTGCTGAGATGAATAAGGTCATGTCTGAAAAGAGCATAATAAGTGCTCAATAAGAGTTATTATTAGCAGGAATCTTCCAGAAGGTTCTATGGTGACTAAAGTCACTAGGTGAGAACTCAAAGAGCCACCCAAGGGCACACTGGGGGTAAAAAAAGGCCTCTGTGTAGCCTTCTTATCTTTCTGGCTTCCCAGGAATATTGGCAGATTCTAACCCTCCCCTCATGATTCCACTTCAATCTTTTTTCCGAGCTCTTTGCTCCAGTTTTCTTCTGTGATGTCCTTGCCACTCTTTGATGTTTTCCCTCACTCAGTCCACACTGTGGTCAAAACAAGGCAAGGATACTGTTGGGCAACATGTAGTTCACAGCCATAGGCTGTTCAAGGAAGGAACTGGATAAATGAAATCTCCAAGGGTGGGTGTCGGTGGTTGGTGGCTTTTAGGCTTTTCTGGGCTAGGGACCCCTTTGAGAATCTGAGGAAAGTTAGAGAATGTCTCTCTGTCCCTTCACACACACACACACCTACCTGCACTCCCACAAGCACATACAATTTGCATACAATTCCAGGAGTTCTTGGACTCAGGGAACCCTGTCCAGTGCCCCGGAGGGATCCTCAGGACCCAGGCAGCCCAGATGCCCACTCTTTAACTCCTTCCTGGGCAGACTCTTCACAGAGCTGTAGCAGCAGAAAAATGGGCAAACCTCAACTCTTCTCTTTTCCTGCCTTCTCTTTGTCAGAAGGAACTAAAACTGCCTTAAGGAAGGGAGAAACAAGAGTGAAATAAACCAGCGTTGAAACATAGCCTGTGGGAAATTGAGAGATGGCTAAGCTAATGGAGTAGATTTTGTGAGCTCCATGAAGATTCATGATGTCAATTAGGGAAAAGAAAAAAAAGTATGACACCGGGCACCTGGGTGGCTCAGTCAGTTGAGTGTCTGACTTTGGCTCAGGTCATGATCTCACGGTTTTGAGTTCAAGCCCCCCATCAGGCTCGCTGCTGTCAGCAGGAGCCTAATTTGGATCCTCTGTCCATTTCTCTCTGCCCCTCCCCTACTTGTGCTCTCTCTCTCTTAAAAATAAACCTTACATCAAACAAACAAAAAATGTATGACAATGCAGAAAAAGTTGAGATATGAGAGGGGACGGGAAGGTTGGAAGAGGGGGGAAGGCTGATGTCAAAAATGTTACCAGGGTTAAGATGAAAACAGTTCTGGACGCTGTGAATTACTTACCCCTACTAAACTGTACACTTGAAAATGTAAATTTTATGTTATGTGCGTTTTGCCACAATTTTTTAAAAAAAATTACTGGGGGGCGCCTGGGTGGCTCAGTCGGTTAAGCATCGGACTCTTGATTTTGGCTCAGGCTGTGATCTCATGGTTCGCTGGATTGAGCCCTGCATCAGGCTCTGTGCCGACAGTGAGGAGTCTGCTTGGGATTCTCTCTCTCTCTCTCTCTCTCTCTCTCTCTCTCTCTCTCCCCCTCCCTCCCTCTCTCTCCTCCTCCCTCTCTCTCTGCCCCCCCACCCCTGCTTGCGCTGTCTCTCAAAATAAATTAAAAAAAAATTTTTTTAAGACAGCAGGCAACATGTCCTTATGAGAACTTTTAGGGGTCTACCACCGTACCAGACTCGAGGCAGTTGACCACCTCTTCCTACCAGGAAGTGCAAAAGTCAGTGACAGAATTCGGGTCTAGGACCCCCTTTATGGATGGTAAGTGGGTGTTGGGGGGATGGTTGAGGTGGTGCTGGTGAGGGAGTTAGCGTACAGCTCTGGGAAATTGGTGGGTTTTGACAGGGGAGGGGTGGCGTGGAGGAGGCAGGGGTGGTGGAGGAGAGGGTGTAAAGCTGGCCTGCGGTGTGGGGGGTGGGATCCTGCCCCCTTTCTGTCTTTTCTGAGCCTCTCCCAGTGAGGGGGACACCTGTTCCACCCCAAGCAGGAGTCTGCGAGGCTCACACCGGTTTCCTGCGGCTCTCTCCGGTTTCCTGACTTTGGAGACAGCAGGTGGTGCTGTTTAGTAAACTTGGGAGGCGAGGAGGGGAAACCTGAACTTTTCACGTGAGAAGGCATCTCTACCCTGGTGACTCTCTCCCTTCCAGCTGCCACAGCAGAGGAGGGTGTGGGCGATGGGAAGCATCTTCCTCCTTGAGCTTCTTTAGAGCTCCTCAGCTGGCCCAGGGAGGAGGGAGGGCTGAGATCTGCTCTCTTGTGTGTTTCCCACGTGCGCTGGTATCCCAAATGTCTTTGGAATGTGGCTCAGGTGAAATCCTGGGTGGTGGCCACCGGTAGTTTGTCTGGGAGGGGTAAAGAAATTCAGAGGCATTCTTACACACCCCTCCATCAGCCTTGCTGACTCACCCTGTCCCCAGCTAAGGGTAGCTTCGATGGCTTTGCCTGCTCCTCTCGCTCTTGGGATTCCCGTCTCCCGAGAAAGCTCAGAGTGCTCTTAGGGGTCTGGGACTCCACAGTAAAACAGACCAGACACTTGGGAAACATCTCTTCAATTGTAGCTTTAAATTTCAGGCTTCTATCCAGTGAGCTCAGGTTCCAGAAAGCATCCATGGGGACTAGTTAGTGAACTGGGTGCTTTCTGCTGAGCTGGGGCATTGGGTTAGGTAGGAGGTCTCCTTCTATCCAGTGAATCTGGACTTGATTGTTTCACTGGGCTTTGTCCCCAACAATGGTAGGATTCTGGGGAATGCAAACACAACACTGGTTTGACAGCTTCAGCAAGTTTTAAAAAGCCCAACACACCAAAGCCCCGTGTGCCTTTGGGACTCCACATTGCCAGTCTCGCTCTTGATAGGCTTTTATGTCCCTACCCTTGTTTTTCCTCTGCCACACCTTACCATGGTGTCCTTATTTGATGCTGTTGAACTTCACTTACGGGATTTTGTAAATGGTCTTAAGTCCTTTTTGAGACAGGGCAGGGTGCAAATAAATAGAAAGAAAAACACGACTCTGAAAGGTCAGATGTTTTGATATTGGCTAAACCTTGGGCTAATATAAGAAAATGACTGCACTCCTTACTGACCATAACATCCAGAATCTTCCACGACTCACAGAAGAGAGAGGATCTCCTCATGGAAAGAGGTGACAGGACCGCACAGGCTTACCTTTTGACTCCTGGCATTCCCGGTGCCTCTCCCCTCAGCATCTTTCCAGGGTTGCTGCTGTTACCACTAAGCTTTGGGGTGGGGTGAAGGCTGGGGATTGCTGTGACATTAACCATTTGCCACTGTGGACTCATGACCTTTCCCTAATACTCCCTGCAGAGCCCCTGAAGCTCTAAACTCATAAGACCGGAACATTTGAAATGACCTAAAAAAGTCTATTAGATGAGCAAAACGTAAGCAGAAAATAATGTGAAACTAAGTCATCTGAGCGATAGTTCATGATTTTTTATTTTATTTTCCATTACGCACCACATGGTGACCACAACATTCAGACGAAGGCCGATCAGGACAGTGGTCATATTTTTATACCAGCTACAAACCTAAGTAATTCTCAAACTGCAGGACCCTCTGTTCCCCTTCCTCAAAAGAGTGGTCCTTCTAGCACCCCTGCCTAGAGCAACTTTCAAGCCAGATGATGCTTCGTAACTTCCAGCAGCAATCTTGGCTTTCAGTTTTAACTCACGCCCCACCTCCGTCCCCCAATGGTCCCTCCCCCCACTGCAATCTTAAAAGATGAATGTAGCTCTACCAAAGACTTAGAAGTATCTCCCTGCCTTCTCTGACGTGTTTCAGTCAAAGGTGTGTGGTCAGAGGCATCTAAGTGTTGAAAAGCCATTTTTACTATCAAATTGGATTCCAAAACATCTTGGAGATGTAAGAGACCATTTATAGCCATTCATACAGAGTACTCAGGCTGGAACTGATTAAACGACTTGCTGAAGGTCCCAGAGCTAAAGAGTCTAAACTAAGATTTATGCCTATTGCTACCCAGACCACTCTGTTTCTCATGGAGATTGGCCTCTTGCACATCTAAACAGAAGTGTGATCGTGACTGGGACTTTCTTACAGAAGAAGATGATATATGTAGATGCAAACACATATGCATATATACACAGGCAAGGTAGTGGAATTAGGAATGCAAGTAATAGAGGAATGATTATTTGCGCTATGTGCACAATTTTAACTGTTTGTCCTGAGTGTCTTAAGGACAAATGCGGACCCCTAATAAATGAAATGAATGAATGAGACTGAGGGAGAAAAAAAATTAATTTTGTGCACCGAATGCAGAACTCTAGGGCAAACAATGAAATTTAGGCAGGGTCCTACCCTCTAGAAGTTCTTGCAGGCTAGACATATGCTTCAATAATTCTAATATAAAGCCGACTTTGATCAATACTCTCACAATTTAATGAGGAGTTTAGCATCACAGTATGTGAAAAAAATAGTAACTCTACCAAACAACGAAACTTATCAGCAAGTACCAGCAAATTGCCTGTGTGCAGGTATGTCGTGGGTGTGCATATCCATGCGTACAGATATGTAGTAGCTGCCCACAAACATGTTAGTTTTCAGTGTATTGCAAGCGTGCAGTAAATTTGGGATGAATTCTTGTACAACTTCCAGCCCCGCTTTATGCACACAAAGATACTTCCTGGTGTGTCTCTTATCCCTTGGTTCGGTTCTAGGTCTGATGAAGAAAATATATTTCCAGGCCAGACCTCTCCTCTGAGTTGCAGACTCATATATCCATTTACCATCCTCTTGGGTGTTTCAAAAGTACCTAAAGCTCAACGTGTCCAAAATAGCACCTGATCCTGCTTCCAGGATTCCCTGTCTCAGTCAATGGCATCATTGTGTGCACAGTTAGGCAAGCCAGAGGCCGGGAGCCAGAATATAATCTTCCTAAGGGCAGGGACCTGGCCTGGCTTGTTTTCTGCTGTGTCTTCATGACCTAGAACAGAGCATGGCACAGAGCGGGTATTGATTGAGTTCTGTGGGATAACTGCCTGCGCTCATTTTCCTCCATCTCCACCACTACTATTCAGTCCAGGCTGCTGTAACTTCTCGCCGGCACTGCTGCAAGAGCCTCCTGACTGATATTTCTATATATCTTCCACTCTAGCCAGTGATCGTTTCAAAACAAATCTGAATCTAAGGCAAGCGTTCTTGCCGTGGACTCTGAGGTCATACATGGTATGCATCCTATGACTCTTCTAGCCTTGTCTCATATCACGATCACCCTTGCTTTTGAGATCCAGCCAAGTAGCCTTTTTTACAGTGCTTATCATTGCTTGCTCTGTCCTGCCACAGGGCCTTTGCACGTATTGCTTTCTCTGCTTGGAACATTCTTCTTCTCTTTACCCACTTAATTTCTACTCATCTTCCTGATGTCACTGTCAGAGCTTAAAGTACTAGTTCCTGTGTGTCCTGATGTCAAATGTATTTGACAGAAAAATCGTAGTCAAAATAACTTGAAAAATAAAAAACTGCTGACAAGAGATAGCTCCATAGCACTTGTCATGGTTTCATTTTTACATTTGTCTGCATAATTACTTTCTGCATGAAACTAAGTTTTTGTCTGTCTTCCTGTATGAAGACGAAGATCTAGTTGAGGACCATTAAAACATAAGCCAACCTTTCTTTTTCTTCATGTATTTTTGGAAAGTACCATTAAATATATTTACCTGTATTCTTTTTTTCTATTGGATATACATCTTCAGAAGATTACTAATGTTTGATTAAAATATCCCAGGAAGCTTTTCTCTCAGTGAGTTCCTCCTTAGTTCATGAATGCTATGGGATGGTTTAAGTGTCGTTCATCCTGGAGACAGGCTATGGACATTTAGAAGATAGTGCTTTTGCCTGTGATATCAGGACTCAACAAAATCAAGCAAAGAGGGCTCATCCAGGTTACCTTCTCCACTGTATATCTTCTCTTTTCTTGAAAGTTCCCAAAATGGGTAAGTTGACGGAATCTTATATATTATTAAGATGATTAGAATCACTCCGGCAGACTAGGTGTTTCAAACAGACCCTGTAAAATATAAGAATTATATGATAAGGAAGGATTATAAATCCAATTAGGGAAGAGTCAGGTTATTCAACAAATTCCGTTTGAATATTTAAGTAGCACTTTGTGGGAAAAAGTAAAATTTATCTTTAAACCACATCATATACTAATATAAGTTCCTGAAAATTTAACATGTAAAATGGTAAAAACTTAGGCCAAAAAAGGCTGTATGAAAACCTAAGTGAATCGCACATCCAGAGGAAGACATTCTAAGCTTGAGAGCAATGGAAAACATGGCTTTCATCCCCCCAAGAGAAAATGTTTGACTACATGAAAATGAAAAATTAATGACGAAGTTAAAAGGTAAACAACAAGGGGACCCTGGGTGGCTCAGTTGGTTGTCTGACTTCGGCTCCGGTCATGATCTCATGGTTCATGAGTTTGAGCCCCGCGTCAGGCTCTGCGCCGACAGCTCAGAGTCTGGAACCTGCTTCGGATACTGTGTCTCCCTCTTGTGTCTGCCCCTACCCCTGCTCACACTCTGTCTGTCTCAAAAATAAATAAACATTAAAAAAAAAAGGTAAACAACAAAATGGGGAAAAAATAGGCTATCAGAAACTATACAAAGGGTTAATGTCTGTATTACATAAGGACATTTATAAATCAGTAACCAAGTGCTAAGACCCCAGTAAAGAAATTGGGCAAAGGATACGAACAGACACTTCGCGTGTAAGATAAAATAATTGATCTGACTCGCAAGAAAATATTCAAACTTGCTAGAAATCGGGGGCGCCTAGGTGGCTCAGTCGGTTGGGCGTCTGACTTCGGCCCAGGTCATGATGTCGCAGTCTGTGAGTTCAAGGCCCGCATCCGGCTCTGTGCTGACAGCTTGGAGCCTGGAGCCTGCTTCAGATGATTCTGTGTCTCCCTCTCTCTCTGCCCCTCCCCTGCTCATACTCTGTCTCTCTCTCTCTGTCAAAAATAAGTAAACATTAAAAAAACAATTAAAAAAAACCAAACTTGCTAGAAATCAAAGAAATGCAAATTGCCTATTTTGCAGTCGCATAAATGCAAAAATTACCATTTTAACCTATCAAATTAACAGAAATAAAAAGTGTATTATACTCAGTATTGGAGAAGGATGGGTGAAATAGCTTTTCATCCAATACATTGCTGTGGGGAAGTGACATTCATCATTATGTATAATGAATATTAAAAATGTTCACAACTTTTGATCCATTTCCCAGAATGTATCATTAGGAAATGTGTTAAGGAAGTAAGTCTAAATATAAGCAGTGTTTTATGCACAAAGATTTTCATGGAAGTATTACATATAGTATTATGTGTAATAAGAGGGAGATCGCTAAAAAACGAGGGGACATTCACATAATGAAATTAAACCACCATTGGAAATTAAATATATGAAATTTTCCAATAAAACGAGAAAACGTGGGCACAATGGGATACAAAAGTGTGTGCACCATATACTCTCAACTACATAAAAGACAAGTGGGCAGAGAGAAACACCGGGAAGAAATACACTGAAATGGGAACAAAACCAGTCATTATTTTTCCAAGGTAGAATATAAGTGAATTTTTATTTTTACTTGTTTCTCTTTGTTTTCAAGATTTCCTACGAACCAATCCTCACTCCCTTCCTGTGGGAAAACAGAGGCAATGCCATAAAAACGAATCAAGTACTGACACAGGCTACGACCTGGACGAATCTCAAAGACACAAGGCTACGTGTAAGAAACCAGACACAAAAGGCCACATATTGTATGATTCCATGTACATGAAATGCAAATCTACAGAGACAGAAAGCAGATTAGCGTTTGCCAGGGGCCGGGAAAGAGGAATTGGACTGATTGCTCATAGGCATGGGGTTTCTTTTTCGGGTGATGGAAATGTTCCGGCATCAGTGGCGATGGTTACACAACACAGCGAAGATTAACCACTGCCCTGCACACTTGAACATGGCTAATTTTATGTTATGTGAATTATATCTCAAATAAATAAATAAAGCTTGATATTAAACAAAGACAGAAACCGAAGTAAATGAGGGCTTTAGGTGAAGAACTAAAAGTCCATTTTCAAATGGTCATCTCTGCATTCTCAAGGGAGCCTCTCACTTTTTCCTGATAGGCGTCAAGGACCTCACTGGGTGGTGTGTAGTTCAGAGAAGAAGACAAGGAAAATGAGGGGCATCTTGGTGGCTCAGTTGGTTGAGCGACCAACTCTTGATTTCAGCTCAGGTCATGATCCTAGGGTCGTGGGACTGAGCCCTGCGTAGGGCTCCGCACTGAGTGTGGAGCCTGCTTAAGATTCTCCTTCACTCTCTCTTTCCCTGCCCATCCCTCTCCCCCACCATGCTCCCTGCCCCATCCCTCTGTTCTCCCCATGCCCCTCTTTCCCCCCACCATCTCCCCCTCTCCTCCTACCATCCCTCTCTCTCCCTCCCCCCTCTCCCCCATTTATCTCTTCCCACCCCACCACCCTTCTCTCCCCACTCTCCCTCCCCCCCCCGTGCTCTTTCTCTCAAATAAAAAGTAAAAAAATGGAAAAAAAGAGAGGAGGAAGACCAAACATTGCTTTGTGTTTTTAAGATTTAAAAAAAAAAAAAATTTAACATGAGACAGAGCACCGTGGGGAAGGGGCAGAGAGAGAGGGAGACACAGAATCTGAAGCAGGCTCCAGGCTCTGAGCTGTCAGCACAGAGCCTGATGCGGGGCTTGAACCCACGAACCGTGACATCATGACCTGAGCCAAAGTTGGACGCTTAACCAACTGAGCCACCCAGGCACCCCTTTTAAGATTTTATTTTTGGGGCGCCTGGGTGGCGCAGTCGGTTAAGCGTCCGACTTCAGCCAGGTCACGATCTCGCGGTCCGTGAGTTCGAGCCCCGAGTCAGGCTCTGGGCTGATGGCTCGGAGCCTGGAGCCTGTTTCCGATTCTGTGTCTCCCTCTCTCTCTGCCCCTCCCCCGTTCATGCTCGGTCTCTCTCTGTCCCAAAAATAAATAAAAGATGTTGAAAAAAAAAATTAAAAAAAAAAAAAGATTTTATTTTTAAGTAATCCCAATGTGGGGCTTGAACTTACAACCCTGAGATCAAAAGCCATGTGCTCTACCCACTGAGCAAGCCAGGTGCCCCAGGATCAGAGAGACTTTACAAATTATGAATGGCTATTAAAAATGAAAATGTAAAGTGATACTGTTTACAATAGAATCAAGAACATCAAATACCTAGGAATAAACCTAACAAAAGATGAACAAGACCTACACAGAAAACTATAAACATTGAGGGAAATTAAATTTGAAAAGGGTATATCTTGCACATTGTTTAGAAGATTCAATATTATAAGGATATTAAATTTCCCCACATTGATCTATAAATTCAATGCAATCTCAATCGAAATTTGAGCAAGTTTTTGTTGTTGTTTTTGTTTGGTCTTGTTTTGTTTTAGAAATGAACAAGTTGGTTCTAAAATGAACATGAAAATGGAATGGGCCAAGAATAGTCAAGAAATCTAGAAGGAGGAATGACAAAGCTGAAGGCTTTACATTAGTAAATATCAAGAACTATTAGAAAGCTATAATAATTAAGACAGTGTGGTATTGGCTCAAGAATAGACTAATAGACCAATGGACCAGAATAGAGGTCAGGAACAAATCTGACATAACTGTGACAGTGAAGAGCTAGGTTTTTCAATAAATGGGGCTGGGTCTATGGGATATATTTGTGAAAAAACTAAAAAAGAATCTTGATTCTTATCTGATACTGTATGGTAGGAAAAATTTATGCTTCCGTGGAAAACTGCGTTTTTGTAGCATACCCTCTGGGTTATCTGATTGTGATTTTATGGCAACCATTTTATAACTCTGTAACTTGTAGATAACTGATAGCAAAGCAAAATTCATGAAAATAAATTCTGTCTCATGGAGGGATACCATCTCCCCCAGAGAAAAATTTATTTTGCCTCAATTTGCATATTCATTTCAATATTCCTGATCTACCAATGTGTCTGTTCTTTGGACTCACCTTTGAACAGGTTGAAACACCTTGCCAGTTTTTCTTCTTTATAAGTTAAATAAAATTTTAACATATGTTTATTTTCTTTAAAAAAAATTTTTTTTAATGCTTATTTATTTTTGAGAGGGAGAGTCAGAGTGTGAGCAGCGGAGGGGCAGAAAGACAGGGAGACACAGAATCTGAAGCAGGCTCTAGGCTCCGAGCTGTCAGCACAGAGCCCGACACAGGGCTCAAACTCACGAACAATGAGATCATGACCTGAGTCGAAGACAGACGCTCAACCGACTGAGCCACCCAGGCGCCCCTACATGTGTTTATTTTCATATGTGAATGAGTGTCATGATTTTATGTTTTAAAATTTTTTTTAAGTTTATTTATTTGAGAGAGAGACAGCACGTGTGTGCACACATGTGGGGGAGGGGCAGAGAGAGAGGAAGAGAGAATCCCAAGCAGAGATCCACTGACAACAAGAAGCCCGATGCAAGGCTTGATCCTGTGAATGGTGAGATCACGACCTGAACTGAAATCAAGAGTTAGAGTCTTAACTAACTGAGCCACCAGGTGCCCCATGATTTTATCTTAAAAAAAAAAAAATTATCTTTTAACAATACATGCAGATTAATTCCAGATGGATAACGAACCTAAATGTGAAAGGTAAAGCAATAAAGCTTCTAGAAGATTATAAAGGAGAATATATTCATGACTTTGGGGGCAGCAAAGATTTCATAAACAGGACACAAAAGCACTAACCATAAAAGAAAAGATGAATAACTCAAATTTCATTAAAACTAAGTACTTTTTGGGGCACCTGGGTGGCTCAGTCGGTTAAGTGTCCGACTTCAGCTCAAGTCATGATCTCATAGTCCGTGAGTTCGAGCCCCGTGTCGGGCTCTGTGCTGACAGCTCAGAGCCTGGAGCCTGCTTCGGATTCTGTGTCTCCCCCTCTCTCTGACCCTCCCCCATTCATGCTCTGTCTCTCTCTGTCTCAAAAATAAATAAACATTAAAAAAAAATTAAAAAAAAAACTAAGTACTTTTTACCCAGGAACACCACTGAGAGTGAAAAGGCAAGCCACAGAGTGGGAGAAGATATTAGCAAAGCATTTTTATATATTACATATACAAAGTATTATATATTATATGTATGATATAATAGAAATATATATATTATGTAACAATACAAATATTTATTACAAATCAATAAAATAGATAACAGAAAAGAAAAATGGACAAAAGACCTGAATAGCACATCACAAAAGACCGTATCCAAATGGCTAATAAACAAGTGCTCAGCCTCACGAGTCATCAGGTAAATACAAACTAAAACCACCGCGCATCTCCCAGAAGGGCCACATACAAAAGATTGACGATGCCAAGGTTGACAAAAATGTGGAGAAACTGGATCTCTCGAACAGCACTGGTGGGAGTATAAATTGGTGTAACTGCTTTAAAATATTATTTGGCAATATCTCCGAGTGCTAAACATATACCCAACCCTACGACCTGGCAATTCCATTCTTAGGGGTGTGTGTGTGTATGTTTATGTACATGTACAAAAAGACACATGAGAATGTACAGCAATTTATTCTTAATAGCTCTTTGTTGGTTTCCCGTGGCTGCCATAATGAACTACCACAAACTCAGTGGCTTAAAACAGTAATTAAATCTCTCTCTGTTGTCTCTGGAGCTCAGAAGTCTGAAGTCAAGATGTCAGGGCTACACTCCTTCCAGAGGCTCTAGAGGAGATTCTGTTCCTTGCCTCTTCCAGCTGCCAGTAGTGGCTATGGGCATTCGTTGGCTTGTGGATGCCTTTGCCTCTTCTCATGGCCTTGGCCCCTTCTGTATAACCTCTGTGACTCATTCCTTTAAGAACGTCTGTCATTGGATCTAGGGCCCACTTGGACAATCCAGGATGATCTCCTCATCTCAAATCCTTAATTATATCTGCAGAAACACATTTTCTAAACAAGTAGCATTCACAGGTTCCAGGGATTAGGACATGCATACGTTTGTTTTTTTTTTTTTTTTTTTTTTTTTTTTTTTTTTTTTTTTGGTGGCGGGGAGAGCGTCATTCAACCCACTACAAGCCATGTCTATCAACTGTAGAATGAAAAATAAATTGTGATGTATTGCTATAAAACAATAAAGATGAACAAATTACTATACACGAACACCATGGTGACTCTCGTAATACTGAGTGAAAGGAGCCTGACTCCAAATAAATACCTAATGTATGATTCATTTATACAATGTTCAAAAATAGCAAGACTAATGTAGAGGACAGAACCTGGGATGGTGGTAGGTACCTTATGGAAAGGAGGGGACCCAGGGACTGAGAGGGACTCTAGCATGGTTTCTGCAGGTGTGGATACTGTCCTGTTTCCTGATCTGGGTGCTGAAGACTCACCAAGCTGAATGCTTTTCTGCACTTTTCTGCTGATAATGTTTATAGTACATTTTCCTTTTCACCTTCTTTCCTTTACTATGGCTGTGGTTTAAAAAAAAATCTGTTTCTATGTTATACATTTTCTTCTATTTTCTGAATATATTAGATTCCAATACGTATGTTTATGAAAAATTATGAATGGAGGCACCTGGGTGGCTCAGTTGGTTAAATCGCTCAGTCTTGATCTCAGCTCAGGTCTTGATCTCAGAGTTGTGAGTTCAAGCCCGGTGTTGGGCTGCAGCTGGGCATGAAACCTACTTAAAAAAAAAAAATTATTAAAAAAATTTTTTTTAACATTTATTTATTTTTGAGAGAGAGAGAGAGAAGAAAGGGCAAAGAGAGAAGGAGACAGAATCCGAAGCAGGCTCCAGGCTCTGAGCTGTCAACACAGAGCCCAATGAGGGGCTCAAACCCACGAACTGAACTGTGAGATCATGACCTGAGCCGAAGTCAGATGCTTAACCAACTGAGCCACCCACGTATTCTGATTATTGACAATATTTTCTTTCTCATTTCCCGAAGGTGGGCAGAGATTTCATCAGAGGGACTATAAGGGCAGGTAAGAAGAGGGTGCTTAAAGATAGGACCTGGTTTGAACCTGGTTCAAAAGGTTGCCTCCTAGAGGGAACCCCTAGGTAAGGAGCTTTATTCTGGCTGTGCTCCCCACCCCCAACCTTGGACTTAGTGAACTGTCAAATGCTGGGCTTGCCTTGAGGCTTCCCGGCCAGCGTTATAGTTCCTTAGGGTCAACAGTCGACATGCCCGTCAGCGCTGTGCCATGTGCTGTGGCGTTGAAGGGGAAGCGAAGTGAAGGGACGGTGGGCTGCTTACACCACGTCTTGGCCGGCTCTGCCTCCGCAGGTCTGTGTCCAGGGGCCCAGCGGTTGAGAAAGCGGAGGCTCATGGACCAGGCCAGGAGAACAAGGCCCTGAGGGGTAGCTTCCAATGGGACAGTTTGCAGAGGGGTAAATGCTTGGAACTTCTGCCTTCCTTCCCCCTATGCCGTGACACTGATTATGGAAAGACGAAGCATGGCTTGTATCTACAATGAACACATATTTCTTTTATAATCAGAAAGAATCAACCTATGTTTTCAAAAGACGGTTCTATTGGGTTGTGCTACCAGTGGCCTTGACTGGACAAATGCTGGAGGCTTCAAAGTCCTCTATGCCTCTCCTGACTAACCTGACCTGCCTTCTGCTAGCAGGGCATAGGGAGATCGGGAAATGGTGAAGCCCACATTTCCTGCTTCCAGATGCTTACAGGTGAATGAAACAAGTGCTGAATCAGAGCACAAGAAATAAGCTAGGAAACCAGAAGGAATTTCTTAAAGGGAGAGGTGAAGGGAAAGGTAAGGGGTCCACATTCTCTAGACAACTTTTCACTTGGAAGATTCCAGGGCCTTCTCTGAAGAGACTTGGCAAATTAGAAAGAGAATGCCTTTGTGTCTTTCATGACGCAAGCTTTGTTAAACAAAGTAACATTGCCAGCAAGACCGCAGGGGGAAATGTTAGCCATTTGCTTCTTGGGACCATCCTCTGTCCAGTGTGGCCACAGTTTTAACCTCCGCATTGCCACACCCACTGGGGCAGTGGAAAGAGAGCCTGATGTTGGGGACTTGTTTCCCTGGCTCGCTGAGCCCTGAGAGGGGAGCCCCTTGCTCACAGAGCCTACACACCTTGATCGTCTCGTTGGTCAGAGTGGGCAAGAGTCTGAGGCGGCTGGACTTGAAGCCAGAAGGCTGTTTACCAAGCACGGCAGTGAATGAGTCATGTGTGGACATTTGTCACCACACCCCAGAGTCCGAGGCAAAGGAGAAACACGAGCAACCATTACCGGCCTCTCTCTGCTCCTCCCTGGGGCTGGCTAGCACATTAGCTCGTTCAGCGCCTCCAGAGGTGGGTTTTGAGTTGGATCTCTTGCAGTTGGGGGCGGACTGAGGAGCTGTGGGCAGGAGTGATTGGTTGGCAGTGGCAGAGTAGTGAACGGCTCTCCCTCTGCTCGCTCTTCCCACCCCCAGCATGACTCTACCAGAGACCTCATCCTGGGGGATTGCTCCCAGCTCCTCCTAAAAGCAAATCCCCCCTGGTCACCCAACCGCACAGCTGGTGTCTGAAGTCCTGGTGTGCTCCTCTGTGGGAGGAGGGCAGGAGGGCTAACCTGTCCAGTCCAACCTGCCAGGCACCTTGTCCACGTGCTCAGGGCTCACAGAAACTCTTTTCCTCTTTCCATCAGGGCTAGAGGCCGGCCGGCCAGAGGAAGGAGAAGTCATCTTGCCCCACCCTGGCTGTGGAGGTGTTTATAAACACTCCTGAAATGCAGTGAACCTGCGAGGGGTCAGCCGCCCCAGGACTGCCCAGGCTGCCGGAGAGGGTGGGAGGGACGCCCAGGTGGATTCCTCCAAGTGCAAGTGGGGAACAGGGCTTCTGGTCCTTGTCATTGCACCTGCACACCCCCCGGTCTGGACTGGGGGGCTGTAATATTGGGAGAAGACAGGCTCACCCCCCGGTGGTCAGTGAGTCTTGAGGGACAATGTGCTCTGGCTGGAGGAAGGGAGAAAACAGCCACCAAGGCGTCTAGCAGGCGGTAAGCCAGCTCCAAGCACACCTTGTGCTCTAGCTCCTGGCTTCTCTCTTCTCCAACAAATCTCCAGTGCCTGGCTCTGGTGAGCCCACACTCCTCTGAGTGAGCCCCTGCCAGTGTCCTGTGTCTGGAAGGATCTTGATCTTGATTTCTTGAGGTTGTAGGGCAGCCATGTCCTCCCCAGCCTACCTACCACCTCTGCTCTAACCACAGAGCCTATGTGTCTGACAGAAACCCAAACACATGACGTCACAAGGTGCTCATAATTTTTCCTCCCTCCTTCCCCCCCTCCCCACACTTTGTCTTCTAATCCTGTCCATGAATGGAAGGGATGTTTTGTGTCATACTCAGCCAATGAAGCTCTCCAGCTAGGTTTAATTCCTTGCTATCTTTATTGTGGGGCTGCACTAACAATGTGAGTGTGGGGGAGGATAGGAGATGAGAGCTGAAAAACTTTATTCCCAGGGTCAGCTTTTTTTTTTTAATTAAAAAAATTTTTTTAATGTTGATTTTTGAGAGACAGAGACAGAGCGCGAGCAGGGGAGGGCAGAGAGAGAGAGGGACACACATACACAGAATCCGAAGCAGGCTCCAGGCTCTGAGCAGTCAGCACAGAACCCCATGTGGGGCTTGAACTCACGGAGCGGTGAGATCATGACCTGAGCTGAAGTCAGACGCTCAACCGACTGAGCCACCCAGGTGCCCCTCCCAGGGTCAGTTTTGACCCCAAGTCTCTGACTTTGTTCAGCTGGGATGTAGTTGAGCAGTGCACAGGTAGGAAAACCGGGAGGGAAGTATATGCCTTATTTAATACGGTACCAACTTGAAATAGACCCTGAGGATTAGTAAGTGGCAGGGTGGAATGGCACCAGAGGCAGGCAGTCCCCAGGTGAAAATGAAACCATCTGGCTGTGACCTGCCATGATATTGGCTGCCAGGCTACGTCAGCTCATACCTGCCTTACAACTTGAAGCACAGCCTCATCACGCCAATGCTCAAAACCCTCTGAAGGTGGCTCACCCTGGCCTAACACGGTGGTATAAACTCCTTAGCCTGGTGTTCATGATCTACATGATCTGGGCTCACCTACCTCAGCTGTCTTACCAAGGTATCTCTACAACCCACCCCCAGTGTCCTCCTAAAATATCCCACATTCCAGCCCCAATGGGGTGTTCATAACCCCTGCACATGCCATGAACTCTCTGGCCCTCATACTTTGCATAGGCTGTTCTTTCTGAAATATTCTTCCCCCGTGCCCCCCTCTCTGCCTGTCAAATGCGGTATATGCCTTAGGGCTCAGCTCAACCACACTTCCTTCAAAAAAATCCACCCACCAAGAAAAATCACTCCAACCTCAAAACCCCCAAAGCATTTTATTAGTACAGAACTTCCTTTACAGCAGTTGTCAGTGTGTGCCTTGGAACTGGATCTTGTTCAGAAGGCTTTGTGCCCTCCATAGTTCCTAGCACATGCCAGGCACCAAGTAAGTTCTCAATAAACCTTTATGATAGTGAATGGAGTCATGAGGTTGAATGACACTAATATATTGTCAAGAAAGGGAAATGGTTGGGGTGTCTGGGTGGCTCAGTCGGTTAAGTGTCTGATTCTTTTTTATTTTTTTTTTTTAATTTTTTTTTTTAATGTTTATCTACTTTTGAGAAAGAGAAAGCCAGAGCATGAGCAGGGGAGGGGCAGATAGAGAGGGAGACATAGAATCCAAAGCAGGTTCCAGGCTTTGAGCTGTCAGCACAGAGCCCAATGCGGGGCTCGAACCCACGAACCGCAAGATCGTGACCTGAGCCGAAGCCTGGGAACTGAGCCACCCAGGTGCCCCAAGTGTTTGATTCTTGATTTTGGTTCAGATCATGATCTCACCATTTGTGAGTTTGAACCTGGCATGGAGCTCCACGCTGACAGTGTGGAGCCTGCTTGGGATTCTCTCTCTTTCCCTCTCTCTGCCCCTCCCACAGGCTGTCTCTCTCTCTCTCTCAGAATAAATAAACTTAAAAAAAAGGGGGGGGGGAATGGCACCAAAACAACAGAGTTCTGTTAGGCTTTCCCATCACTTACCTGTCTGGTGCCTCCTTTCTTTTCCCTTTCTATCACCATTAAATATTTACAATGTACTGAATAGGTCTTACCCACAGGGTAGCTACCCTCCCTTGCAAACCTGAGGCATAATGTATCTTCTAATCTCCTCCATGGTAACAGGAAATGCTATGTACTGATATAGGCTGGAACAACTTGCAAACTCTTCAATTTCACGGCACTTTGTGAGTACCTACTGTGTACCCAGGTTTCTGCCAGGGGCTATGGAAGACACAAGTAAGTTACCACCTGGTCCCCGCTCTGACAGGGACTACTGGAAGCTAAACCGTGGGGGAAATCTAGGTGAAATGTCGCAGGACCGGGGTAGGCAGAGGGGTTGGCAGGGCAGCCACAGGACAACCGAGTGAGCACAGGCCTGGAGGTTTGTTTGGGAGATAGAGAAGGATGAGTTAGGGTGGGGACAAAATAGGAATGCCTTGAAATCTTAAGTCTGAAGTATATGCAGTTGGTGGTGAGGCAAAATTGCAGGTTTACGCAGGTCAGTGAAGCAATGTGTAGTGTGAATTGAAGGGAGGATAGCCTAGTGATCAGGTGAGAAACTAGCAGCAATTCAAGATGGGAGTTCTGTAGCAAAAACATTGGACAGGAGTCAGGACACCTAGGTTCTAGTCCTGGCTCTGTTGTGGGACCCTGAACGAGTTACTTCTCTCCTCTGGGCCTTTCCTTAGCTGTATAACCTAAAACGTTCAAAGTGCCCTTTCCAATCTGATGGCCCGCCCATGGTTGAACCTTTGAGGTAGCATATTGGGAACGAAGGGAATCTGCCAATCCAATGGATATCTGGAACAAGGAAGTAAATGATTGGGAGCCGAGAGATAAAAAGAAGGGAGAGACTGAAAAGGATCCAGCCAGGGAGAATTGGGGAATTGTGCGGGGGGGGGGGGGGGGGGAATGGCACTCTGTTCCTGAGGTCTGGTTTAGCAATCCTAATTTCACTTCCTCTTTCATTCTCCTTCCCTAATTTAGCCTCTTAGCCTCACCTTTTTCGGTGAGGGCAGGGCAAAATAAGACACTCCCACACCACCTCCAGGCCGTCTCCCCCCCCTTACCTTCCCCTTTTCTGGCCCTCGAACGATCCTCCTCCTCCCCCGCCCACCTGGCGCCATCCCAGAACCCACCGTTCTCCAGAGTAAACCGCCGACTGTCCCAAACAGAAAAGGCGGTGAATTTGGAATCGCGTTCATTATCACCCTCATAGCTACTCTTGATTGAGAACTCACCGCGTGCCAGGCTACGTTATTATTATTATTTTTTTACAGCACTTGTTTGAGGCGATTGTTATCTCATTTTATGGATGAAGAAACTGAGACCAAAAGATGTTAAGTAACCTGTGCCAGCTCACACACCTGCCAATTGGCGGTGCCAGATTGGAAAAGAGGTCTGACTCCCAAGGCAGTGCCCCGGCCAGTTCCGGTTGGGCCGTGCGACCTTTGGCAGTTGGGGACCTCGTCCCTTAACTAACCACACCTCTCACGCCGGAATTCTCCAAGTCCCCGCCCCCGCCCGGCCGCGCCGGCCTCCCGCGCCCTGGTATTCTCCAGCCAGTGCGGCGGAGGCCCGGCCCGGCGCGGCAGGTGGGGCGGGCGGGGCGGGCGGGGCGGCCCGGGCTGGGGAGGCGGGCCCTGGGGGGGGCGTGGCCGGAAGCCTTAAAGCGGCTGGGGCGGCGGGGTGGGCCGCAGGGGCCGCACATCCCGGTGATCTTCTTTTCGTTTCAGAGCCGGCCGCGGCGCGCTCACCATGTCCCTGGCGGCCTCGGCTGGCCGGGGCCCGGGGGCCGTGTGGTCCCCAACGCACGTGCAGGTGACGGTGCTGCAGGCGCGGGGCCTGCGGGCCAAGGGCCCCGGGGGCACGAGCGATGCGTACGCGGTGATCCAGGTGGGCAAAGAGAAGTACGCCACCTCGGTGTCGGAGCGCAGCTTGGGCGCGCCGGTGTGGCGGGAGGAGGCCACCTTCGAGCTGCCGCCGCTGCTGTCCGCCGGGGCCGCGCCCGCGGCCGCCGCCACCCTGCAGCTCACCGTGCTGCACCGCTCGCTGCTCGGCCTCGACAAGTTCCTGGGCCGGGCCGAGGTGGACCTGCGGGAGCTGCACCGGGACCAGGGCCGCAGGAAGACCCAGTGAGTGCGGGCCGGGGGAGGGGACGCGGAGCGGGGAGGTGCGGGGCGAACGTGTGGCTTGGCGCTGAGATCCACTTAGCGCGCGGCAGACCCCGCGCCGCTGCGTCCCAAAGGGACGGAGGGAGAGAGGCCTTTCGAGAGGGATCTCCCCGGCCGGTCACCGTATTCTCACCTAACTTCAACTTCTCCTTCGGCTGTCCAACCCCAGCTCTCCCCGCGTGTGGGCTCTTTGCGGCGGGCGTGCGGGGTGGGGGCGGGGAGTACCTGGGGTAGTTTTGAATCTGCAGGGAGACGCTCAGCGCCCGGAACTTAGTAAGCGCTTAATGAATTTTTGATGAATTGAAAATACATGTGGGCTGACGAATTCTTATTACTGTGGGTAGTGTGTATGTGTGATACACACATTAGCTTCTGTGGAAAGGCTCCTGGGTATTTCACTGTCCTAGCCACTGAGCTGGGAATGGCGGGGCCAGAACGCAGGGAGGATTAAGTGGAGGAGTGAAACCCAGAGGCTCACCGAGGGGCAGAGCAGAGGCATTGCAGTGTGACCGCACTGCTTAAGGGGTTGGTGAAGAGAATTTGCCTGTCTTTCCTCCCCTTTTCAACCCCCTCCTCCCCTGCCTCCCCAAAGCATGCTAAAACAATTTAACTTTTCAGACTGAAAATTATTAACCCTGTTTGTCCTGGGCCCCAAATTAGTAAGGTGTGCTGGTTGGAGCCAGGGTCTGCCCTTGGCCAAGCTAAAGTGGGTGGTAGGCACTGTTTCTCTTTGGAGTTTGTCAGGTTCTCTCTGGTCCTACTCAGAGTGGATGACTGCTCGCCTGTGGCTTCTCAGTGGTTTCTAGGTGTGGAGTTCTGTGCTAGGGTATCTCGCTCCCACAGGGAAAGCTGGACAACACCCAGTTCACTTCAAGGTGTCACCCATTTGTTTGTTCTCTTTCACAGGTGTTTGTCATGGAGCATTTGATTATGGAACATTTGATTATGTTCATATCCTATACCAAAAGCTGGGCTCCTTAGCTTAATTGGTTACTTTGTGCTGGACGGTAAATAGGCACGTCAGTCATATTACCACAGGTCCTACAGTTGGTGAAGCATACTGATTCACATTGGGTGTTTTAGATATACACGGCATTTTCACTTTCCCTTGTGAACAGGACAGTAAAAGCCAGAGGGTTTGAAGTTACCAGATTCCCTTTTCTGCAGGGTGGGTCCAATTTCAGCTTGCATGCTTGTGAATGTATTACCCGATTCACTTATCTGGCCAAAGATGAATAGGCATTTTCTGAATTCAAATCAGATAAAAATAGAGAGCCTTGAGGTGAGGATGGATAGGATATCTCTTGGCATCAACTTACAAGCCAGAAGGTGAGCAGTGTCTTTGCTAAGGAGGTGCTGAAGCAATGCTAATTTTCCATTTGATTAAATGACATTTGGGGCCTTGGGTTGGCTTCCTTTCTGGCTTCAACTGGGCGCCATTGGCTGTCCTTTGTCTTGTCCCATCCCAAGATGTGTGGATATTATCATCTGTTTCTGCCGTCTGTTTCTGTTGGAACATTTTATTCCCTTGAAGGATAGATCACATGTCCCTGCCAGAGATGAGGGTTCCAGATTCCTGGGTCGGGTGCCCACTCTGGTCCTGACTCATTGTTAGGCTTCAAGCGACTCGATCTCTAAACACCCAAGTGTCCCTATTTATACGTGGAGCTTGTTACCGGCTTAATTGATGTTTATAAGATGTTTCCAGGTTCCTGGATTAATGGGGCCTGGGTATAGGCTCAGAAGGTTCTGTTACTGCTTTGTGAGGAATGAAAACCTCCTTAAATTCCCTATTTCAGAAAGGGTTCAGAGGTCTACATCTTCCTTTCTGTCATTCTCTCCAGTGTAATCCTAAACCTAGATGGTTCCTCCTGTCTACTGTAGGAGCTGATTACCACTTAGTCGCAGTATCAACTTTGTAGGAAAATGATGCTTAGTTGATGTGTATTTTTTTTTTTTTTTTTTTTTTTTGTAACTGCAAAGGAAGTCTTTGCCCCATCAGCAGTAGGTGAAATTGCAAGCTTTCCATCTGCCACTTCCTGGGACTTTCCAGGGTGCTAGGGAACCTAGTGAAACCGAGCTTCTCTGATGCCTTGGTACATCACTTGGGTGCTCAAGATGGCTGACATGTGGAGAGTGATGCATACCGAGAGAGGTGGAAGTTTACCAGAAGGAAACTGGTTGGGCTAGGAAAATCATTTGAACTAGTTATTAATGGTTTGACTACACCTTAGACATTAAAAACCAAAAACAGGGGCGCCTGGGTGGCTCGGTTTGTTAAGCGTCCGACTTCGGCTGGGTCATGATGTCACGGTGCGTGAGTTCGAGCCCTGTGTCGGGCTCTGGGCTGACAGCTCAGAGCCTAGAGCCTGTTTCGGTTCTGTGTCTCCCTTTCTCTCTGCCCCTCGCCTGCTCATGCTCTGTTTCTGTCTTGCTCTCAAAAATAAATAAACATTAAAACAGAATTTTTTAAAAAATAAAATAAAAACTGGAAACAAAACATAAGTTCAATTTTGGTTTCCAGGTGTGTGTGTGTGTGTGTGTGTGTGCACGTGCGTGTGCATGCATGTGTGTTAATCTCTAGCAAAGAAGAGTTGCTGCTATTTAGAGTATGACTTTTGTCACGGGTCCAGAAACTCAAGACGTTAAGAGTTAACTGTGCTCATACTTCCCTTTGTTCTCTTGATAAGCCCTCATCCATCATATGTTTGGAGTTCAGAAAATATGTTTTTCATGACTCAAATTTGGGGGACCTCAAATTTAGTGTGATGACACACATCTTTAAAATACCAAGTGGAGACTGACATAGAGGTAGGATACTTCTAATAGGGAATAGTGTGTGGCCCCTTTTGCTAAGAAGAAATTGAAATGGGGGCACCTGGGTGGCTCAGTCAGTTGGGCATCTGACTTTGGCTCAGGTCATGATCTCACGTTTTGTGGGTTTGAGCCCCGCGTCAGGTTCTGTGCTGACAGCTCAGAGCCTGGAGCCTGCTTCGGATTCTGTGTCCCCTCTCTCTCTGCTCCTACCCCACTCATGCTCGCTCTCTCTCTCTCTCTCTCTCTCTCTCAAAAATGAATAAACATTAAAAAATATTTAAAAAAAGAAGAAGAAATTGAAATGTGTTTCTTTTGCACTTATTAAAGACCTGGGGTCACAGTTGGGCCTTGGTGAAATGGGAACCAGTTAAGTCTCACGCTCATAAAACGGACCTGAAGCTGAGAGGCCAGAAGGGTGGGGGGAACCCTTTTAGGATACTAAGAGCAACAAAATTTGGGGGAAATAATCTGTTAAAAACAGATTAAAATAAACATCCATTCAGGCTAGTGACTGAAAGGCCATTGTGTAACTAAATATCATGACACTTAATACTGTAATAGTCTTCCAGCTGTGAAGGGAGAGTGAGTGATGGAGAGTCATTTTCTTATGTCTCTTGAAGATGCAAGAGGGAGTTTGGTTGCACATGAAAGATTTGAGATTTTGAAGAACTATAAGTGTAGTAAGCTGCTATAATAAGTTGCCAGAGGAAATCCGGGTTATTAAAAAGAAATAAAGGCTCAATGGTTGTTTTCCTGGGAGAGTTGGATGTGGAGAAATGATTTAATGGACCAGAGAGATAAATAATAAGCTGTCAGGGGTACCTGGTTGGCTCAGTTGGTTAAAAGTCCGACTTTGGCTCAGGTCACGCTCTCACGGTTCATGGGTTCAAGCCCCGAACTGTCAGCACAGAGCCTGCTTCAGATCCTCTGTCTCCCTCTCTCTCTGCCCCTCTGCTGCTCTCTCTTGTAAATAAATAAACGTTAAGAAAAAAAAAAAGCAGTCAGTGTTTGTGCTTATACTGTTAAGTTTCCTAAGTGCAGTTAGGTTTTTTTTTTGTAACCGATTGGAAAACTGGAGCAGTGTTACTGATTAAATTTTTCCTTTCTTGGGATTCCCCTTAAAGGTAACATTGGGCCTTTCTGGAAACCCTCCTGCCTCTCACAGTCCCCTCCTACTCCAGTGTAGGAAACTGACAGCTCAGTGCTTGAGACAGAGTTGTCTGTCAGCTCTGGGACAAGTAACCCCAACCTGGTTGTAGCCATGGAATGAAATGACTAAGAAGGGGAGAGTCATTGTTCCGGTGATGGGAAAGATGCTCCCTCATGTTCCTCATGGTATTATTTGTTTATTATTATTTTTTGAGGGGCGGGGGACAGAGAGAGAGAAAGGGGGGGGGGAGAGAGAGAGAGAGAAAGAAAGAGAGAAAGCCCGGGAAGGGGAGAGAGAAATCCCAAGCAGGCTCTGGGCTGTCAGTGCAGAGCCAGACTGAGGGCTCGAACTCAAGAACTGTGAGATCATGACCTGAGCCGAAACCAGGAGCCGGACGCTTACTTGACTGAGCCACCTGGGAGCTCATGGTATTGTTTGGTTACGACTTCATTTATAAGATATTTAGTTAGCTTGGGGAAAGTTCCAACCGCCCCCCCCCCCCCTTTTTTTTGTCTTCAAACCTTTTTTTTTTATTTTTTTTTTTTTTTTTTTTTTTTTACTGAAGTATAGTTGACCCACAATACTACGTTAGTTTCAGGTGTATACCATAGTGATTCGACAGTGCTATTATACGCTGTGCTATACTCACCGCCATCCGTCAATGCAGTGCTGTTAGAGTACCACCGACTGTTCCCTATGCTGCACGTTCACGGCTGTGACCGATGTCTTTCACACCTGGAAGCCTGTATCTCCCACTCCCCTTTACCCCTTTTGCCCATTGCCACCCCCTCCCTTCTAGCAGCCACCACTTTGTTCTCACTGTATTTATGGGCCTGTTTCTGCCATTTGTTCCGGTTTTTAGATTCCACATAGAAGTGAACTCATATGTATTTGTTTTTCTCAGTCTGACTTATTTCACTTAGCATAATACCCTCTAGGTCCACCCATGTTGTGGCAGATGGCAAGATCTCATGCTTGTATTTTTAGTAAATGTATTTTAATACCTTCTAGGTGCCAAGCACTGGGGTGTAAACAATAGTGACCAAAACAGACACGATCCTTGCTTTCAGGAAGTTCAGAGCCTTGTGGGGGAGACAGACGTTAGGCAAATGAACACATAAATAAATAATCATGGATTATGATAAGTACTGTGGAGGAAGAGAACAGGGTATCATAAGAGGAAAGAACAGGAAGGACATGGCTTAAAGAAGGGGATGCTTCTCTGAGGCAGAAACCTGAAGTACAAAGAGATTTTTCTGGTGACAAGTAGAGGAAAAGGGCCCGAGGCAGAGGGAACAGCCTGCACAAAGGCCCTGAGGCTGGAACACCTGGGAAGCTGGAGGGATTGTATAGATGGAGGCTGAAGAGGAAGGCAGGGTTTTATTTAAAAGCAGCGAGAAGTCACGGAGTATTAAAAGCAAAGGGTGTTGTGATCCACGTTGTCAAAAACCACTGTGGCTGTTGGGTGGAGAATGGATTCAAAGCAGACCTAGCCTGGAATCGGATAGACAAAATGGGAGGCTGTTACAGTAATCTAGGCCACCAGTGGTGGTGGCTTGCACTTGGGTGATGGCCATGGAGGTGGACAGAGGTGGTGGATTTCAGAGATATTTTGGAAGTGTAGTTGGCCTGATTTGTGATAGATTGGATGTGGGTGGGGGGAGAGAAGAGGAAGTGATAAGAATGAACTAATAAAATAAAGAGAGCTTGCTGTTGAAAATGAACCAGGAAGTGATGGTGTCTTCTTTCCCCAGCAGAGTGAGGTCACCATTACAAAGACAGCTTTGGGCAGTGACACCTGTGAGTTGAGTCTCCTGTTGGAAGGAATTAGTAGGAAACACCATTGAAACCAGGGTGGAAACCAGGGTGTGTATATGTGTGTCTCCAAGTATTTACAGTTTTAAAACAGGACGAGTCTTTGTTTTGTAATAGTGTACGTAGCTGGTAAAATCTCACCGGTGCGCTCTAACACAGCTGATGAGGTCACTGCTTCAAGGAATGTAGGACTAAAAAAGGGAAAATAGTACATAACATTAGGAAAAAGAAACCTATAAGTGAAAAATAAAACTCTAGTAAGCTAACCATTTACATGTTTTTCACATTAGGGAAGGTGAGCGTACAGGAGAGTCTTGTGCCTTTTTTGTTGTGCTTAAACTTCCTTTTGGTTACAAAGACCTCTATTGTAGTTCTGTAACTACCATCGGAGGGAGGTTTTTATGAATAGTATTTGATATGTCATTTTAATTGTAGCGATTAACCAAAAAATGTTATAATTACATGGAAAGCAATACATGTGCTTATTAAAATGTCACCCACTCTGACATAGGTTTGCTGACCTTACCCTTTTCGCCCTTAACAGTAATCTTAGGTATCTATTAAAAATAGTACAATTTTAGTTGCCATACATCCTAGAAAACTGTGCTCCTCACTCTACACTTTGGAGACGCCAGCCCTGGCTGATTCCAGAAGGATGAAGCCCTAGGCTAATGGAGAAAGTGATAGGAGGTCATTTTGGGCTTTATTTTCATCTCAGAGCAGTTCCTTGTGTGACCTTTGGTTCTGGGTCTTGTGCAGATCTCTAAATCTCTGGGCCTTTGAATTCCAACAAAATCAACACCGGGACCCTTGTATTGGCTTTTGAAGAAAATCGGTCCACTGCCAAGATATTTGTTTGGGAAAAGACTTGGCAGTGAGAGCTTCTCCTCTTAAGGTGTCCTGGGTCAGATCTTGCGCCCGAGCTGTGACTTAGGAGACCAAGTCTGACTCTGCCTGCCTTTCCCTTGGCCCCGGACCACTTTGGTCTTGTTCTTTGTTGTGTGACCCAACGCAGGAGCTCGTAACATCTGTGTGAGTGAGTGAATGGTTGAGGTCCCTGTAGGCACAGAGCGGGCGGTTGTTTGCCTGCGTGGACACGGAAAACTGTTTAATCTTAGAATTAGCCCAGTGGATCAAAGACCAGGGGTGCCGGAGGTATGAAGTCAAAGCTCTGCTCTTTCAGTTTCTTAGTTTGGGCTGTGGCTTGTCGGTTGCCTTTTCTTAACACCAAGGAAGCAGGTTCCCTTCTGCTAATGATGCCTTTGGCGAGGGAGCTGCAGTTAGCCACTAATGAGATGAGAAATTCCTTTCCTGCAGAGAGAAGGCTGTAGATCTTCTGTTAGAGAAAAAGCGAGGATTTTAGTCTCCAGGGTGTCCCTGAGGGACACATTTAGGAATGTGCCTGCAGAGAGAAAAAAGGCAGCACTAATTAAGTGTCCTTTCCTGAATGCTGGGCTTTGAATGGAGTAGAGGGGAGGCATTTATAAGAAATCCCAGAAAAATGTTTCTAGAGGTGTGGCTGCTGTACACTTTACCTTTTAAACACTCTTTTATGAGAAAGGACTTGGCTAACCTAGGTGGAACAATTCAGGCTTCCAGAAAGCCTGGTCTGAAAAGGCCTCTTGTGATCATGAAGAATGGATGTCCTGTGTGGAGGGCACCAGGCAGCACGCTGGGTCCCGGGATATTTCTTCAAGGGTGTTGCCTCTTCTAGCACCAAAACTGGGGTTTTCCTTTTATGCTAATGGAACTTTGCATTTTTGCTAGTCATTTGTTGTTAAAACAGGATTTTAAAATGTGGGTTCCCCTCCTCCTCTTTCTTGGGACTTAGCTGATTACACGATAAATCATAGACACTCTGCTTTCTTGCCAGGAACTCTCATAGAAAGAGTGTGAACCTGTTTGTGGGGTGGGGAGTGGACTGTTGGATCCCTTATGCTAGAGTGTATTTGTTTCCTTTTGTCCTGGTCCTTAGAAGGTGAACAAAAACCATTGCATGTTTGTCCCAAGTCTCTTTGCATGAATAATAAAGGACCCTGTGGTTGCCGCGACATTGTTCTTTGACGGACCAATTGGGCAAGAGGCGAGATACCTAATCTGATGGTAGAATATTAACATTTGTGGCTTTTTGAGATATGATCAAGTAAAAAAAAAAAAAAAAACGGCAAGTAAATGAATACAGGAGGGGTGCACTTCCATGTTTAAAAACGAGTTGATGTTTTTCTAATTTGTAGAGAATCTTAAAATACCGATACTTGCCATTTCTTATAGTCTTCACCTATAAGGAGTCTAGCATTGAGTGATTTCAACTTAGAAAACATGTCTTGATCCTTATACTTCAGTCACGCCATCTCAGCATATCCCTGCAGTAGTTTGGAAGCCCTGGGTCTTGTCTGCTGTGTAGAAACCCTGAAGGGTTTGATCTGAGGATCGTTACATCTCTCAGTAAGTTACAGAAAATACACACTGACTGGTGTTTTAAAAGACTCTCGCATACTTTTTAATTTTGGAGATTGCGTAATACAGACTTACTTTGTAACTGAGCCATTTCCTCCTCCCTTCAAATGCAGATCTTTATTGTTTGTGTTTGTTGGATAGGTTTGGTTATCTAGGGGCAGAGCCAGTCAGAAATGTTGAGATCTTAAATTCCCTTCTGAGAACTATCTGCGGGGGTAAACCACGGTATAGACGCATTTGGCGGGATATCATACAGCCACTAGAAATGGTGGGTATGAAGACTGTAGGGCAAGAACGCACCACACGCTATAAAAATAAAATCACATGTAAACTCTGGTTACAACCAAGTAAGGATTATAGCTAATACTTATTGAATGCTTATTAAGTGCCAGGCACTACATATATTAAGTCCCTTAATCTTCATTAGCATCCTTGTGAATTAGGTGCTTTCAGCCCTGTGTCAGAGGAACCTGAGCCACAGAGAGGTTAAGTAACTTGCCTGAAGTGTCTCAGCTAGTGGTTGTTAAAATGTACAGGAAAAACACTTCAAGAAGGTATGTAAAAAGGGATAATGGTCACATTAGCATGAAAGTAAGCCCATTAAAAAAATTAACAAAAAATTCTCTGTAACTTGTTGTGCTCACTTTCTAAGAGAATTTCTGTAGAGCAAATAATAGGGAAGGGACCCAGGGCGTTTTCAACCTGCTTTTTCTGTTCTGCCTCCTTTAGCACACCACTTACCAGTTTTCAGGATGGAGTTTGGTGGCTACAGGTGGCCTTTCAGTGCCGCTAGAATGGCTGTTTTAGGGGTTGGGGTAAAAAAATGAGCCATTTGCCACTCTCAGGAGTTCTTCCAAGTTGTTAACAATGGGCAGAGGGGAAGCGTCACTGAGGGAGGCAAGGTTGGCCGATTGGTCATTCTGTAGTCAGAGTAAGGTAATCAAGACCAGCTACAAAGGGCAGTAACAAAACATATGAAACTGCCTCGCCCGTGTAGGGAACACCACAGACGTTTTATAGGCCATAAACATTTCTGTCCCTGTTTGCTCTCCATTGCTTCTAGGCTACCGGGAGAAGAGTCTGGACATTTCACCCATATGGAATCACTCCTTTTCAGAACCCCATTCAGATGTTCTCAACTGCTAACCCCGCATGTGCAGCCTTCTTTTTATTCCCTGGGGAAGACAACGAATGAGTTGCTTTTTAAAAATTCTTCATCTATGAAAGATTGAGAGTGTCCTCTGTGTCAAACACTACATCAGGTGCCTTTCTGTTCTTCCTGCTTCTTCCCTCACCTGAGGCCATAATCCCCTGTGTCATGATGCTTGGTTACCATGGAGATGACTCATGCTATAAGTCACGGTTGAGATTTTGCAGGGAACAGGTTGGGGCGGGGGCCAGTCTACCACTGACCCTGAGTCCAGACCAGACCCACAGACGGAGAGCCCTGGAAATTAACACACATGAAAATGTTGAAGTGACTCGTAGAGCCATAGTGGTCTTTCTTTCCCTGCCTTCCCTGGAGCCTCCTGTGTCTAATACAAGTATGCAATATTAATTCGTTTTGCTGGAGCCCCTAGGTAGGTGGTTCGTATTTAATTTTGCTGAGGACCTTATTTGTGTGTGAGAGCCCTTATTTGGGATGAAATTGTATGCGTTAGCAGGCATTTCTTTCCGCGTCTAATTATTTTCTCATGCTTCAAAGTCAGAAAGAAAAGGCAACAGTGGTTCTAATGGAGCACTTTGTGATGTTTGGTGAGCCAGCTCTCTCTCTTTCCCACTGGAGGGTATGCCTTTTAGGGCAGAATCTGGCCTTTTCATTTTGTATTTCCAGTGGCTGCTATGTAAGAAAAAAATTGGAAGCCAATCTTTGAAGTCATCATTTCTTTGTACGTGTCTGCCCTGCGGAATGTTTCAAAGGAAAAACATGTTTGTTTCAGCTGCAGAAAGGTTATTTTTGAGACATACCGGCCAGTCCTTTACAAGGATAATCCCGAAAGCCTGCATTGCTGCGAGACTTCTCATTTCCCAAGAGTAGGAACCATACTCCCCTCACCCTGCCGCATTCCGATGGAAGGCCCCCTGTGATCAACTTTCCACGTATTTGAGCCCCGGAGTGAGACTCGGTGCGTTCTGAAAGCAGACCGGCCCTGAGAATTGGGCATGGTTGGATAATTCTAGCTTTTCTCAAAATGACTATTGAAAGGCCCAGAAGATTTGACGATGCGGGCCCAGGCAATAGAAGACATAAATGAATTTTTCTGTATTTTTAGCTCTTGCCTTGTCTTGTGTTCGATTAAAAAAGCCTAAAACCCCAAAGCCCCCAAAACTCTAAAATAGCAGGGTAGCCTGTTTGGATAATGGGCGTTTTTGTTTTTGTGTGCCCAGGATCATCATCCCTTGACTGAGGGGCATGGAGGGGTGGGAAGATTGAAGTTTTCATTTTGTACCATTTTGTATGATTTGAATTTTTACCCTATGCCTGTTATTACTTTCGAATATAGTTTTTTTTATGTTTCCTATCACTTTTTATGTATTCAGAGATCCTTTTAATTTCCAAAGAATTGAATTTTTAATTATAAGTTAAAATAATTATTTGATTACAGAAGGGATCATTTGATTTTTCTTGATAGGTTGCAGGAATTTTTCAGAAATACGGGCTTAAAACAAACTCACTACCTTGGGATTATGGCTTTCTTTCTGTACCCTGCCCTTTGGACTAGGAAAATCAACCCAGCCCTGATTTTTGAGATAATTCAAGCTTTCTGGGCCTACCTGAAAGGTAATGCTGGAACACACCCACACTGCCACCTTACCTACACTGGGTGGCTTTGCTGAGACTTTGTTATTCAAGAATTGCTTCCGTGAGGTGCTGGAATTAAGTGAGCTAAAAAACAAATGCATAAAAAAGCACTTAAAATAAAATTGATGCTTGAATGCGGAAACCCACAAACGTATATCTGGTTTGGGATTTCTTAGGGTGAGAGACATTTATGAATGATGGCTTTCATTTATTATAAAATTATCCTTGTGCCAAAGATTCCTTGCTTAAGTGGTTTGAATGTCATGTTGTTAGACGGAACAATTCCTGTATTCGTTTCCAGCTTTAACAAATCCAGCACAGATTGTTAAAAATTCTGAACGTTTGCATGGGACGCTTACCTGTGATTCGGTCTGCTTTTCACATCCTTAAATAGCTCTGTGGCTGTTCTTGGCTACCTGGTCTTTGGTTTGAGGTTTGCCTGTGAAAATAAAGGATAGGAACAGTTGCTGGAGCATCTATTCACACCTCCTAGTGGTTTTAGAAGTTCCCCAAACAGATCCCACTTTAGTTCCCCGGGGACTGATCCTGGGCATAGGTGCCCAGGGAGGATTCCAGAGTCGGTTGTAGCTTCGTTCAAAGTAAACAGACTGGTGGTGATACTTTTGGAAAGGAGGGCTGGTCCCAGGAACTGTCGATGGCACGCTTTGAAGGTCATCTTTGCATCCCCTGCTTGGCTAACAGTACGAGTTGTGTGGAGGAGGCTGGGGAGAAGGCCGGACTGACCCCGCTTCCGTGGGCAAAGAGGTCAAACTTCTTGCGGCCGGTGTGGTCATCTGAACCTCTGCATTCAGCTTCAGCAACTTCCCCTTTCAGGTGCCTGCAGTGGGTATTTACCAAAGCTAACCACCCTTCATCACCAGGGCTACCATTTAGCCGCATGACGGGCAGATGACAAAAAGAAATAATCCTCTGGACATCTAAATGACAAATAAGCAAGCTATTCCAGGCTAGGTCTTGGAAAATATATTGTGAAGACACTAGGCTGGCAGGGGTGAGGTTGTCCATAAACACCTTGCGTCTCCCCCTGCCCTGCCCACCCCCCCCCCGGCCCCCCAGCTGTGGATTGTGGTTTTAAAAACCATAAAAAATTTCCTCTAAAAGTCCAGAATCGTAGCTTATATCATTTTCTCCAATTTTTGGATGTATTTTTAAAATCAAGTTTAAGTTGTTCTTTTTTTTTTTTTTTAATTTTTTTTTTTAACGTTTATTTATTTTTGAGACAGAGAGAGACAGAGCATGAACAGGGGAGGAGCAGAGAGAGGGGGAGACACAGAATCTGAAACTGGCTCCAGGCTCTGAGCTGTCAGCACAGAGCCCGACACGGGGCTCGAACCCACGGACCGTGAGATCGTGACCTGAGCCGAAGTCGGACGCTTAACCGACCAAGCCACCCAGGCGCCCCAAGTTTAAGTTGTTCTTGATGACTTTGTATACTGGACTCTATATGTAATCTCATGATTTATGGTTGGTGGTGACTGTGGTGGGATTTCCCCCTTTTCTTCCTAGAACATTTCTTAGTACTTTTTTCCTCGGTACTTTCTTTCTTATGGTAGGGCCTTTTAAATGAGAAGCTTAAACCTGCCTCAGAAAGAATTTATTTATTTTCTTAAGTTTTATTTATTTATTTATTTGTTTTGAGAAAGAGAGAGAGCTGGCGAGGGACAGAGGCACCTAGAGAGAGAGAATCCCAAGCAGACTCACCACTCAGCACAGAGCCCAACACGGGTTCAGTCTCACAACCTTGAGATCGTGACCTGAGCCAAAATCAAAAGTCAGCCACTTAACCGACTGAGCCACCCAGGCACCCCTCACAGCCCCCCCCCCTTTTTTTTTAGGTTTATTTATTTAGAAAGAATTTAAATTTGAATCTCCTCTCTGTGTGTTGTGAACATGGCCCATGGGAGGTGAGTTAGCAAAGAGTTAAAGCAGGAATCTTGGGGTTAGAGAATGAATAGGACCTTTGGAGAAATGCAGAACTGATTCAGAATCCTGGCTATGCCCCTTAACAGTGGTAAGACCTTGTACGAAACACCTAACTTGTGAGCCTCAGTGTCTTTGTAAAGTGAGTATAATGTCTACTGTGTGTCATTCTTGGGACACTAATTCCAGGATGTTCCTAAGTGTGCACAGTGCCAGGTTATGTTGTAGATGCTATTTAAGTGTTAGGTTTCTGCTTCCTTCTGCCCCTTTCCTCTCAGTTGTAAAACGAGCTAAGGTAGTGGGGCAGGGATCTGCCCTGCGAGCAAGACAGGCTGAGAGTGAAGGAGGAAACTGTGTTCTTTTGCGCAAACCCGTCATTTCCTTTACGTCCACGGCCCTCAGCTCTTAAGTAGGTCACTCCAAAGAACATCCAAATGCGGTTTCTCAGTTTGTACGGTAACGCCGGGGATGGCTGTCGGTGGACCGTGGATTCAGACCTATTTGCTCTGTAGTGGTCATGCCACGGATCCGCCTCGCCTTCTTGGAGGTCACCAGATGGAACATGCCAAGGGGAGATTTCTTTTTCTGAAGTTTGTCTTTCAGTCGAGTTGGACTGATACAATACTTGCCCTGTCTTGAAGTAGTTTGCAAATGACCCATTGAAATACTTGGATAATGTTTGAAATCTTCTCTTTTTAGGAGTATTAAGCTAGGGAAGAATGCCTCCTTTCCACTTCTAATTCTTATTATTTTTTTAGCGTGGTAAAATATACGTAACAAAATTTACCAACCGTTTTTTAGTGTACGGCTTGGTCCAATACATTCACACTGTTGTGCCACCGCCAACCGTCCTTGTCCAGACTTTTTTATTTCCCGAAACTGAGACTGTACCCATTAAGGACTAATTCTTATTCACTTCTGGCCCCGGCCCTGGACAGCCACCGTTCTACTCTGTGGATTGGACTGCTCTAGGTACTTCATAGAAATCGAATCATACCATATCTGTCATCTCGTGACTAGCTTATTGCACTCTTTTTGAAAAACAATTTTTTTTTTATTCTGTCCTGTGTTTTCTGTCAACTCCCCGGCAGGGATGGTTCTACAAACCCTTGCCCTTTTTTCTGAGATTTATGTGTCAATTTCCATTTTGCCTTCTGTTTGTGTATGATCTTTGCATCTTTCCCCTATTGAAGCCAAATACCAGCCCTAGGAGAGGATTTGATGGAATGTTTGTTATATTTATTTTATTTTTAGAAATAGCTATCGAATAAAGATTTTAAGTGACTGTATGTTCAGTACAGAATCAGATCCTATCTTTGCCTACGGGATGTCTTCTCAAAAATAAAACTACAGGTTCTGCCTTCATTCCCCACCCCACCCTCTACTCTCCAAAGAGAGCCCAAGAATGCATTTATGTAAGAGGTTGGTAGTAGCAGAGAAGAAGAGAGGCCAAGTTAATGGACATTGTGAACACTGTTTTAGGCCCAATTCAAAGGTAACCTCTCAGCCTTTCTCCTTGTAGGTGGTATACCTTGAAATCGAAACCAGGAAAGAAGGATAAAGAGCGAGGCGAAATTGAGGTTGACATCCAGTTTATGAGAAACAACATGACCGCCAGCATGTTTGACCTTTCCATGAAAGACAAGTCTCGGAATCCATTTGGGAAGCTGAAGGACAAGATCAAGGGGAAGCATAAGGATAGCGCGTCCGATACTGCTTCAGCCGTCATTCCCAGCGTCACACCCTCTGCCGACAGCGATGATGAGTCCACTTCAAAAGACAAGAAAAAGAAGTCGAAGATCAAGACCTTGTTTTCCAAGTCAAATTTGCAGAAAACACCACTTTCCCAGTCCATGTCTGTCCTGCCTACTTCAAAGTCAGACAAAGTGCTGCTTCGTCCTGGAGGCTTTCAGTCCCGGTGGGAGGATGATGAAAATGAGGATGAGTCCTCCTCTGCCTCGGATGGTGAGTTTTCTCCTCCTCCTTACTTGGCTCTCTCTCTCTCTCTCTCTCTGTCTCTCAGTCTAGTTTGCTTTAAGAGAGAAGAAACAATGTGGTGTCCGGGTGGCTCAGTCAGTTCAGCATCTGGTTCTTGACTTTGCCTCAGGTCATGATCTCACGGTTCCTGGGATCGAGCCCCGCATCGGGCTCTGTGCTGACAGCATGGAGCCTGCGTGGGATTCTCTGTCTCCCTGTCTCTCTCTGCCCTGATCCCGCTCACGTCACTCGCGCTCTCTCTCTCTCTAAGTAAATAAATAAACTTAAAAAAAAAAAGAGAAGAAACAAATCTTAGGAGAAAGATTTTAATTCAGTTCCTCAGTTACTAAAATGGTGATGATGGTCATGATGATGGATGATCTTGGTTAGAAAGGCTTCTTGGGCCGCTTGGGTGGCTTAGTTAGTTAAGTGTCTGACTCTTCATTTCGGCTCATGGTCATAATCTCATGGATTGTGGGATTGAGTCCCGCATTGGGCTCTGTGCTGACAGTGCAGAGCCTGCTTGGGATTCTCTCTCTCTCCCTCTGTCTCTGCTTCTCCCCTGCTTGTTCATGCATGCACGCCCTCTTTCTCTCTCAAAATAAATAAGTAAATAAATAAATAAATAAGAAGAAAGGCTTCTCTATTTCTAAGCACTCTGGTTTCTTTTCTTTTTTTTTTTTTCAATATATGAAATTTATTGTCAAATTGGTTTCCATACAACACCCAGTGCTCATCCTAAGCACTCTGGTTTCTTTCCTTTTTTTTTTTCAGTATATGAAATTTATTGTCAAATTGGTTTCCGTACAGCACCCAGTGCTCATCCCAACAGGTGCCCTCCTCAATACCCATCACCCACCCTCCCCTCCCTCCCACCCCCCATCAACCCTCAGTTTGTTTTCAGTTTTTAAGAGTCTCTTATGCTTTGGCTCTCTCCCACTCTAACCTCTTTTTTTTTTTTTTCCTTCCCCTCCCCCATGGGTTTCTGTCAAGTTTCTCAGGATCCACATAAGAGTGAAACCATATGGTATCTGTCTTTCTCTGTATGGCTTATTTCACTTAGCATCACACTCTCCAGTTCCATCCACGTTGCTACAAAGGGCCATATTTCGTTCTTTCTCATTGCCCTGTAGTACTCCATTGTGTATATAAACCACAATTTCTTTATCCATTCATCAGTTGATGGACATTTAGGCTTTTTCCATAATTTGGCTATTGTTGAGAGTGCTGCTATGAACATTGGGGTACAAGTGCCCCTATGCATCAGTACTCCTGTATCCCTTGGGTAAATTCCTAGCAATGCTATTGCTGGGTCATAGGGTAGGTCTATTTGTAATTTTCTGAGGAACCTCCACACTGTTTTCCAGAGTGGCTGCACCAATTTGCATTCCCACCAACAGTGCAAGAGGGTTCCCGTTTCTCCACATCCTCTCCAGCATCTATAGTCTCCTGATTTGTTCATTTTGGCCACTCTGACTGGCGTGAGGTGATATCTGAGTGTGGTTTTGATTTGTATTTCCCCGATGAGGAGCAACGTTGAGCATCTTTTCATGTGCCTGTTGGCCATCCGGATGTCTTCTTTAGAGAAGTGTCTATTCATGTTTTCTGCCCATTTCTTCACTGGGTTATTTGTTTTTTGGGTGTGGAGTTTGGTGAGCTCTTATAGATTTTGGATACTAGCCCTTTGTCCGATATGTCATTTGCAAATATCTTTTCCCATTCTGTTGGTTGCCTTTTAGTTTTGTTGGTTGTTTCCTTTGCTGTGCAGAAGCTTTTTATCTTCATAAGGTCCAGTAGTTCATTTTTGCTTTTAATTCCCTTGCCTTTGGGGATGTGTCGAGTAAGAGATTGCTACGTCTGAGGTCAGAGAGGTCTTTTCCTGCTTTCTCCTCTAGGGTTTTGATGGTTTCCTGTCTCACATTCAGGTCCTTTATCCATTTTGAGTTTATTTTTGTGAATGGTGTGAGAAAGTGGTCTAGTTTCAACCTTCTGCATGTTGCTCTCCAGTTCTCCCAGCACCATTTGTTAAAGAGACTGTCTTTTTTCCATTGGATGTTCTTTCCTGCTTTGTCAAAGATTAGTTGGTCATACGTTTGTGGGTCTAGTTCTGGGGTTTCTATTCTATTCCATTGGTCTATATGTCTGTTTTTGTGCCAAAACCATGCTGTCTTGATGATTACAGCTTTGTAGTAGAGGCTAAAGTCTGGGATTGTGATGCCTCCTGCTTTGGTCTTCTTCTTCAAAATTACTTTGGCTATTCGGGGCCTTTTGTGGTTCCATATGAATTTTAGGATTGCTTGTTCTAGTTTCAAGAAGAATGCTGGTGCAATTTTGATTGGGATTGCAGTGAATGTGTAGATAGCTTTGGGTAGTATTGACATTTTGACAATATTTATTCTTCCAATCCATGAGCAGGGAATGTTTTTCCATTTCTTTATATCTTCTTCAATTACCTTCATAAGCTTTCTATAGTTTTCAGCATACAGATCTTTTACATCTTTGGTTAGATTTATTCCTAGGTATTTTATGCTTCTTGGTGCAATTGTGAATGGGAACAGTTTCTTTATTTGTCTTTCTGTTGCTTCATTGTTAGTGTATAAGAATGCAACTGATTTCTGTACATTGATTTTGTATCCTGCAACTTTGCTGAATTCATGTATCAATTCTAGCAGACTTTTGGTGGAGTCTATCGGATTTTCCATGTATAGTATCATGTCATCTTCTCTATTTCTAAGCACTCTGGTTTCTAAGAATGCATAAATTCTTTTCTAAATCAGTCTGGCTCTGTAACTGATATACATTAATATAAGCTTTTGGAATTAACAAAATGTATGCATCCGGGTTTTTTTTTTTTTTTTCTAATTAAGGGTAAAATCATGCAACCTTAGAGTAATTCTGATATTTCATTTATTCATGAGGTATTTATTGAGGTCCTCTTGATGTGCGTAACCTTCATGGGCTACATCCTTCATGAAAGTTGAGGAATTCAGTTCCTTTAACTGTGAATTAAATGTGTGTTTTGAACTTCAATTTCAATGACCAAATCGTTACTGTTGGCCAGATTCTGCCCTTCGCATTGGTTTAATGCAGGGCTTCTCAATCCCAGCACTATTGGTAGTTTGGGCCAGATAATTCTTTGTTGTGGGGCTGCCCCCTGTGCTGTAGGATCTTTAGCAGCAACCCTGACCTCTACCTGCTAGATGCCAGTAACACACCCGATGGCGGTTTACCAAAAATGTATTCAGACGTGGAGAGACGGACCCCCTTCCAGTTGTGAACCACTCGTTTAACATCTTGTTTCCTTTGGATCTTTGTTTTTCTTCCCATAGTCCTGTCTCCCAAGAGAACAGAGAGTGCACATCCTAAGCAACTGAACCAGATCAATTTCAACCTTCCCAAGAAGGAAGGAGGACTCCCCTTTCTTGGTGGCCTTCGGTCTAAGAATGACTTCCTTTCTCGCTCTAATGTCTGTATCAACGGGAACCATGTTTATGTGGAGCAGCCAGAAGCCAAGAGCGAGACCAAGGACAGCACCCCTTCTTCTTCCCCGTCCCCCCAGGGCTTCAGGAAGAAGCATTTGTTCTCCTCCACCGAAAACCTGGCCACTCGGTCCTGGAAGGAGCCTGGGGACGTTGGGGCGGTGTCTTCCGACAGACAGTTCTCTGAGTCTTCCACAAAAGACTCTCTGAAATCTATGTCTCTGCCATCCTACCGGCCACAGATCAGTGGGGACATTCAGGAGAACACGGCTCCAGTGAGCTTGGAGGCGGCAAAAGAAACCAAGGAGAGCAAGAAGCAGGAGAACAAGAAGTCCTCTTTGCTGTCTCTGGTGACAGGAAAGAAGGATGCGGCTAAGGGCAGTGAAGGCGGAAGCCCCCCTACGGTCCCAGGAAAGGAGAAGGAAGGCACGCTTATGGAAGTCACACCGAGGGGGGACCAGGCGGGGCCTGATGGAAACCTAGTAGAAAGATCCGAGAAGGATACTACAGCTGTTGTCTCTGGACACGGTAAATCCCTGAATCCCTTTGAGGACGTGCAGATCACAGAACCGGAAGCTGACCGAGAGCCCAAGTCTGAACCTACACCACCTGCTCCCTCTGTAAGGGCTCTGCAGACCAAAGCTGTCAAGCCTCGGTGAGTCTTGTTCCTTCTCATGCAGGGCCTGCCCCTCACTGCTCGTTGTAATCAGCGGGGTCTACCGTTACAGCACCTCTTGCTCGTCATTCTATGGCGGTCCCTGTGTGTGGCAAGCATTTGATAGTCTAAGTGGTTTTCGACCAGCCTGGCTTGCCTGCCTGGCCCGCCCTGCACAGACGGCAGTGATGCGTCCCGGCCCAAAGCCACGGCCACCATGTGTGGTCTGCCCGTCTCAGTAGGACGTTCAGACCCCGATGGACTGCCGCAGGGTATAGCAGATTCTGAGTATTGCAAGTTGGGAATACCAGATTGGGGTTGTGGTTATGCGCAGAACATGTGTGTATTTAAAGTTCTTACCACATATTTCCATTTGAGGCAGATGTTATCTTTCCTCCTTGCACTTTGGCTCTGGTCTGCTGGCACCAGAGACCCTTGATCCACCCTTGAGTTCTCAGAGTGTTTAGGGTGCCCCTCGTGGCAGGAGCCCGGTGGGGGGGGTGGTGCGTCGGGAACTTTCTGCTTTCAGCATGATTCACCAGAAGCACAAACAGTATTTCTGTGGTCTGGGGTGGGGGAGACTTTTTTTGAGATTCTGCTTACTTTGATTTCAGACACACAGACACATACACGCAGGCCATTCCTCTTCAAAATTTGTGCCTGTTGCCTTGAGGTGCCTCTTGGACTGCTTTGAACTTTTTAGATGCTTTTTGTTTATCACCAAAAGACACTGTAAACTGTTGCTTTACCTGGAGCTTTCTCTTTCTGTGGCAACAGCCCTTGTGTGGCAGGTGTGCTTGGTGATCAAAGTGTCCCTTTTGTGGGGCACCTGGGTGGCTCAGTCGGTTGAGTGTCCGACTTTGGCTCAGGTCGTGATCTCACAGTTCATGGGTTTGAGCCCCGTGTTGGGTTCTGTGCTGTCAGCTCGGAGCCTGCTTCAGATCCTCCCTCCAGCCCCTTTCTCTGCCCCTCCCCTGCACGCTCGCGCACTCTCTCTCTCTCAAAAATGAATAAACATTTTTAAAAAATGTTTTAAAAAATGTCCCTTTTATGTGTTAAATAATTCGTGTTTCTTCCTTAACTTCTTTCTGTTGTTGTTTCTTCCTTAACTTTTTTTTTTTTTTTTTTTTAAAGTTCACTTATTTATTTTCAAGAGAGGGAGAGGGAGAGAGAGAGCAAGGGAGGGGCAAAGAGAGAGGGAGAGAGAGAATCCCAAGCCAGCTCCACACTGTCAGCAAGGAGCCTGATGCGGGGCTCAAATTCACAAACCATGAAGTCATGACCTAAGCCAAAACCAGAAGTCAGATGCTTAACCAGCTGACCCACCCAGATGCTCCCTCCTTCTTTAACTCCTTAAGATACTGCCCCAAGTATAAAAAAGCTCTCCCCTTTGGATCAACTTTATTTTTACATGTTTTTGGGGTTTTTTTTTTTGCCTCTTCTGATGCATCTGCAACTGACCTGCAGATTTTATTTTGTCCTTTTTGCAGACTGGAAGTGTCTCCAGAGGCTCAACCCACAGCCAGGCTTCCTTCTTCCCCTGAGTCTCCTCTCTTTTTTTCCGCTCTTCTTTCCAGTTCTGGCCAGACACCTGTCCTTTCTAAACCGGGTCATGGCTCAGAGACACTGTCCTCTGAATCTCCTTCTGTCTTCTTCTCTTTCTCATCTCCCATAGCGGCCCCCATTTCCACATCCACGCCGGTTGAAAACTGGCCTTCCACAGACAAGGGCCAGGCCGGTCCTGAAGAACCATCCTTACTCCTTAAAGCAGAATTGCAAAAGGAGAGTTTAACACAAGTTCCAAAGACTGTTTCTTGTGCCTCGGGGTCACTTTCTAAACAGCTACCCACTCCAGTGAGGAAAGGGCCAGAAGATTCTCCGAGGAAGACCAGTGAGGTAGGCCCGGAGAACACCGTCAGTAATGACTCAGCAAAGTCTCTCCCGAAGCAGCCTGAGACCGAGCCACAAGAAGTTCTGAGGTTGCCCCCCTCAGAACAAACCTCTGTCCCTTCATCTCAAGGGACCCAAGAAATGACATTCGCCCTTTCACCCCCAAGTGGCGAGATTGAAAGCCCAGCTGGGAAGCCTCCGATGGGGGAAGACACAGACGTCGCAAGTCCATGTGGGTCTTGTGGGGAGAACAGAGTGAAGGACGGCAGAACGGCTTCTGCGGTTCCAGAAGCAGTGTCCCCTCTTCAGATGGCAGAATCATCCCCCACTCTTGGCTGTGCGATGCAGACGCACGAGGAGAATGTCCATGAGGGCCGAAAGAAAATCAAGAAGCGGGTGTCATTTTCTGAGCAGCTCTTTACGGAGGAGGAGTTAGAGAAGTTCCCCGGGTCGGTGGAGGAGGATGAAGGGAACCCCCAGGAGCCGCCACGGGAAGGAGCCACGGCTGGAAATGGGTCAGATGGGGAGCCTGCCGGGTCTGTCCACACAGAGGACTCCAAGAGGGAAGCGGCCAGTCAGGGTGCGCTAGCTTCCACGGCTGATCCCCTTGCCCTCCCCTGCGAGGAGAGTTTCTCAGAAGGCCCTGTGAGTGAAGCAAGCTCGGGGCAAGACCTTCCCCTCTGTGGGGTCGAGGGAGACCATCTGCTCATGGCCGAGAATCAGAGCAAAGCCAGTGATCACGAAGGCTTATTGCCCGACTCCCTGGGCGGCCTTCCCTCTGCCCCAGGTGTTAGCTCTCCAGTCCTGGCTGACCTGGGCTTAACCCTTCCTTCCATCCCCGAAGTGGCATCGGATGATGAAAGAGTGGATCAGGTTGAAGATGACGGAGATGGAGAGACGGCCCGGGTGGCAGCCCCGGAAGCCGGGCCTTCTTCCTTGAGCATGTCACCTGCCTGTCCTGAGATGGGAAAGGGGCCGAAAGGCCAGGCGGTTGGGTGGGTGGCGCCCACCGAGAGCCTGCACGACCCCCAGTCGAAGGCGCCCAAAGCACCCGTTACAGCTTCTTCTTCGGACCACAGCTTCCTGACCACAGCTTTGGGAATTCATAAACCAGATCATGGCAAGAGTTCACGCTCGGATAAACAGCGGTCAGGTCCTGGTGGTGGCGAGAAGGAAGAGTTGCCGGGAAATGGGGGGCCAAGCCAGTGTCCTGAAGCGGCCCTGGATTCTCCTGTACCCAGCCCCTCCTTTTCTGAGACCTTTCCTGTTCCGCACTCTTTCCCTAGCTACCCACACGCTGACACGCACCACACCAGTACAGCAGAATCTCAAAAAAAAGCAACAGCAGAGGGCCCTGCTGGTAAGGTGGACAATTCTGGCAAGAGGAAGCCGCTTCTTCAGGCCTGGGTCTCACCCTCAGAGACACATCCAGTCTCAGCTCAGCCGAGCATGGGAACGGGGTCAGCCAAGCACAGGTGAGAGTCGGGAAAGGTTGTTTCCACATGAGCGATGTCCCCCACCCTGCCCACCCTGCCCTTTGCTTTTTGCCTGCCGAGGTTCTGGCTTTCTAACCGCACAGATATCTTGATGGTACATACTGTGCATTTGGCTGGTAGGGGCTGTTTTCAAAGGGTCTCCCCCTGCGGTGGGAATCCCTCCCCTAGACACTCCTACGTTTGTAGGGAGGACATAGTGACAGGCTTCAAAGCCAGTTTTGGAATAGTTCAGCATAGTCAGATTTGGGGCTCTCAGACTGCAGAGATGTCTCGTGACCAGCATCTTCCTAGTATCAGAAGCCAACGGAGACAGAGTGGTGGAACCTAGCAGGGTTGAAAGCTTGCGTTAAGCACTGGCTGATGTGAAGCAGGCGTATTTGTTCTGAACTCTTCCTTTACTGTTGAGGAGCAGCAGGCTCTGTAGGGACTCACACGGTGCAATCTGAGGCTGTCGTTGTCTCAAAAGTAAGAGACCGTCTTTAATGTTCTTCTGACAATGATCAGGAGACCAAGGGTCTCGCGAGAATGTCAGGACCCCTGGCTGTCAGGTGGGTGGGCTTTGTTCACCCTGTGGCTGCCTTGTGCTGACTGCTTTCATTTCCACAGGAACATTGGCGTGTGTTGGACTGGGGGTGTGAACACAGTGTATCACCACTCTGTCCCCTTGTCTGTCTTGCTGACTGCCATCTGTGAGATGGACAGTTTCTCAGTTTTGTCATTACAGAAAGGTCTAAGGATCCTATCCCCTTCTCTTTAGACTTCATCCCGTGAAGCCAATGAACGCAGCAGCCCCCAAGATTGTTAATTCCAGCTTGGGCACTGCCACCATCATCAGTGAGAACATGATCAATGAAGCCATGATGAAGGTATGCTTTATCCAAGAAATAGGCACGCTAGGGGTGCCTGGGTGGCTCCTTCGGTTAAGCGCCTGACTTCAGCTCAGGTCGTGATCTCACGCTCCGTGAGTTCAAGCCCCGCATTGGGCTCTGTGCTGACAGCTCAGCTCAGAGCCGGGAGCCTGCTTCCAATTCTGTGCCTGCCTCTCTCTGTTCCTCTCCTGCTCGTACTCTCTCTCTTTCTCTCTCTCTCAAAAATAAATAAACATTAAAAAAAAAAATTAAAAAAAAAAAAGAAATAGACATGCTAGTTAGGGTTCTATACAAAACCCGTTTCTAGAGCCACCATTATGTACACCTCCTTGGGTAGCAGGTAATGCCAGGAGCAATTTAACCTTATGTCTGTGTCTTTGGATAATCTTTGGGAGCTTCTACACTTTCCATTGGATAATTACTATTCCCCTTATGGTTACTGACTTATTGTCCGATTGTTTGTTGTCCCCAAGCAATGTGATTGATACTGTTACTTCTTTTCAGTAAGAAGAAAATGTCACCCACCATCTGGTCCATTCAAATTCGATATTTTCATTTCCCCGTGTATCTTTTCTTATCTTTTGGCACGAGTGTAAAATTCCTGGGGTTGTAATCATGGCATAGATATAATTTTCTGAAACTTTATTCTGCAGTCATTTCAAAATTAAAAGTTGCAAGAATAGAACAAAGAACTCCTATATACCTTTCATCCCAATTCACCAATTGTTGACATCTTACCACATTGGTTTTATCATTGCCACCCTCTCTCTCCCCATCCCTGTCTGTTCTGTCTTTGTATATACATACTTTTTTTTTTCTTCTGAACCGCTGGAGGGTAAGTTGCCTACCTCATGCCCCTTTTACCTCTAAAATACCTAAGCATGTAATTCCTAAGAATAAGGACATTTAATCAGGATCACGACTTTTAAAATTGGCGTAATCCTCTTTTCTCATCTCTAGCCCAAATTTCAGGTCCACCCGTTGTCTCATTAGTGTGCTGCTTCGTTTTTCTGTCTTTCTTTCTAGTCCGGGATCCAATCCAGGATCTCTCGCTCTTATGTTGCTGTGTCTCTCTAGACTCTTTTATCCTGGATCCCCCGAGCCTTCTTTGTCTTTCAAGACCTCGACATTTTCTAAGACTTCAGATCAGTTGTTTTGTAGAGTTCTCCTCAGTTTGGATTTGTCTGCTCAAAACCTCATGGTTTGGTTGAGGTTATGCTTTCTTGGCAGGAATTAACCATGCAAGTCATGTGTCCCTTCCCGGTACATCGTGTAAAGAGGCACATGGTATCAGCTTGTCCTGGTAGTGGGGGTGTTAACTCTGATGACTTTCTGTAGGTGGTGCCCATCAGCGTCTCTAGGATAACATTGCTATTTATCCCCTTTACAATCAATAAGAATTTGTGGGGAATTAATTTCAGACTCTGTAGGTATCCTGCTCCTCACCAACCTTTCATTCTCAGGCTTTTTTTTTTTTTTAATTTTTTTTTTTTTCAACGTTTATTGATTTTTGGGACAGAGAGAGACAGAGCATGAACGGGGGAGGGACAGAGTCTAGAGAGGGAGACACAGAATCGGAAACAGGCTCCAGGCTCCGAGCCATCAGCCCAGAGCCTGACGCGGGGCTCGAACTCACGGACCATGAGATCGTGACCTGGCTGAAGTCGGACGCTTAACCGACTGCGCCACCCAGGCGCCCCTCATTCTCAGGCTTTTGTATCCACTGATGAATACATCAGTGGCCAAATTGGTGGTTTTCCAGCCCCATTGCCTGCATGGAGACACTGGTTCTCTTATTCATTTGGTGGTTTATCTAGTATACCATAAGCATTTTTGTATGTTGCTACTTAATTCTTTGAAATGGTTATATCAACATTTACTTAACCTGTTCCCCTATTATTGGATATTTGGGCTGTTTTCTGTTTTTCAGTGCGAATGCTGTCATAGTCAATAATTTCTTGCATAGAACTCTTTCCCTTCTTAAGCTAAATCTCCAGGAAGAATATTGCTTGATTAGAGGGTCTCTTCTCTTTAAAAAGCTTGGGCTAACTTTAAAACAACAACTCCTGCCCACAAATCAAACAAAACCAACCCCTCCCCCCCCCCCCCCCCCCCCCCCCAGAGCCCCAGATGATCTCTGCTATAGAGTTATAGAGTGTCTCCATTCTGCCCTTTCTGGTTCAAAAATCAGGAGGATTTAGAACACTGCCTTGTTGCAGACCTCTGGTCTTTGACTCATTGTCACGTGGGCTGGAGGAGAATGATTTACTGAGGGACTGGTGGGCAAGGATGTGTTGCATTTCAAATATGTGGAGAGGAATTTCCTAACTGACTCCTGGGGTAGTCACTGTCAGTAGAAATGAACCTTATTTCTATTTTAGTTTAGGGCATCTAGAAATTGCATTCAATCAGAGATCTTACAGTCTTGTGCAGTGTAAGACATCAAGTAGCTTTTCTGTTTTTATTTTTTATTGTTTATGTTTTAAAGTTTATTTATTTTGGGGGGGGTGGAGCACGAGCAGGGCAGAGAGAGACAAAGAGAGAGAGAGAGACTGAGAATCCCAAGCAGGCTCCATGCTGTCCACGCAGAGCCTGATGCAGGGCTGGATCCCATAAACTGAGATCCTGACCTGAGCCTTAATCAAGAGTCGGACGCCCAACTGACTGAGCCACCCAGGCACCCCAGTTTTTGTGTTTTTATTCTTTTTTTTTAAGTTTATTTATTTATTTTGAGAGAGAGAGAGAGAGCGAGTGGGAGGGGCAGAGAGAGAACCCCAAGTAGGCACCACACTGTTAGTGCAGAGCCTGATGTGGGGCTCGCACTCACAGAACGTTGAGGTCATGACCTGAGTTGAAACCAGGAGTTGGACGCTTAACCAGCTGAGCCACCCAGGCGCCCCAGTTTTTGTGTTTTTAAAATAAAAACTTTTCGCTCATGCCTCCTTTACTCCCGCAAGCATTTTTAAAGCATTGGTTAGTCTGTATTACCTCTGGCTCCATTGCACCTGTGCCACCAGGAGCTGGGCTAAAGGGTCCCTGAGATCAGAGATTCAGGTAAAGAGGCTGAGCGGTGATGACAGATGGTTGCTGCGAGCTGTTTAGCATCTTCCAGCCGCCTCGCCTTCTCTTCGCTTGTACTACATGCTTCCAGGGCCGCCGGTAAGTAAGCATCATTCTCAGAATGATCAGCTGTGGCCAGTACGGTGTGCCTGCTGTGTTTTAGCCATAGCCTAAAACCACACCATAACTCGACCAACGCAGCTTGGCTGGCTTCTGTGGGTGTGGAGAGGAGGCCGCGTTTATCTTCCTGGAGTTAACGATATTTACCAGGAAACCGGGCAAAAGGACAGCATAAAAGGGACAGTAATGAAAACCAGGGTCGTGGAGCAGCCTCCCATCCCTCCTTCCTTTTACTGTGGAATGCAGCTGGGCTCCAAAGAGAAACACCTAGCTGTCGGGAAGTGAGCAAGACCCTTGGCTCCCATTTTATTTATTCTTCAAAGCTCATGTAATCAGGGGCTTATCTCCTGGCCCTGATTGAGAGAATAACTTGCCTTACAACAAAAGCAACTGCTGCTTATTTTGCTTACGGTTTGTCTGACCCACCGCTGCCCCTCTGGCTGACTGCAACAAAGCGCTTGGTCCTGGACCATGCCTCGTAAATATTCTGAGTAAATATGGAAAGTTTCCTGGAGACTGCTATTGGCCCTCTGTATAATAGATGCTTTGTACTAAGCCGTAAATAATATTTATAAAAGTAACTACTCTTTGGAATGTTGCAAAGTAAGACAGAGGTTAGGGAAAGAAATTGCATAGCTAAAGTTATGAAAAGATAGCTGAAGCATTGCTACAATGGCTTTTTTTGGGAGGCAGGTTCCTGTTTTAGGGCCTCCGTTCTTTCTAGATGATTTAAAACTTAGTGTATTATTTACCCAAGTGGCTTTAACACTTCCATTTAAAAATAATACAGCCACCTGGGGCGCCTGGGTGGCTCAGTCGTTTGGGCGGCTGACTACAGCTCAGGTCATGGCCTCGTGGTCGGTGAGTTCAAGCCCCACATCGGGCTCTGTGCTGACAGCTCAGAGCTGGAGCCTGCTTCTGATTTTGTGTCTCCCTCTCTCTTGCTGCTCTCTGTCTCTCTCAAAAATAACAAACATTAAAAAAAAAATTTAAAAATAATACAGCCACCTAGATCCAAAAATCATCTGTCCTATTAATATGGAAACAGTTGGACCCAAATTTGAATAGACATCATCATCATTATTATTATTATTACAACTATGGGAGGGGGAGTCCAATGCAAAAATCCTGGAAGGAAATATGTGACAAGGAATTAACAGATATTTTCTTTGTACGTCTTCCTCACCATGGCTGTTGCTCACTTTTTGTAATGCTGGATTGTTTTGCAATTTTTTAAATGATCACATGTCTAGGATCGTGTAATGATTTCAAAGTCTTACATTCTTTCCCCTTTGGATTATGAAATCAAATTGAATCGCTGTTTCACAGTTTGTAAGGTATGAAGTATGCATGCTCTTTCAATCCTCTGCATCTATCGTAAGGAAATATTTTAGAGATATGATCAAAGATTTCTGCTCAGGCATTTTAATAAAAACTGTTATGTATAATTTTTAAAACAACCTAAATATCCAGCAATAGGGAGATGGGTAAAGTATAACGAAATTTTAAGCATCTGTTAAAAAACGTGATTTTTGCCAAAATTTAATGATGGGAAAATGCTCACAAAACAATAATTTTAAAATGCTTTTAAGCCATATTCTGCGTGATGCTTAAAGTTTGAAAACATACCATAAAGAAACCAAGGAAACAATAGGAGACCCAAATGTTAAGTGTTGGGAGTTATAGGCAATAATTTTTTCCCTCTTCTGTAGTTGAGATTTTCCATTAGGAAGGAATATTCCCTTTAAAGTGAAAAACAGGATCCTGTTATTTTGGGGGGGGGAAATCAATTTTAATCCATGCCCAAAGTCTAGTTGACTCGTCACTCCCATCTCTGAAGTTTGTCATGATCTCTTGTGTGACAGTGGGTGCTTGGTTGTCCAGCTCTCTGGACTCTGAGCCCCTGAACCCCTGCGCATACCTGGTCCCTACTCTCGAGGAATCCCTGCCTGTCCCTCCCTCCAGGTGACAGCTTCTTCATGTTTCTATCTCACAAACTGTCTTACAGAGAGTATCTTCTGTGATCCACATTTTTTAATAAATAAAATCCTTACATGACAGAGTTATGATTTAAAAACCCTTGAGAACATAGTCTTTGCTATTGTGTCCAAAGAGTACTTTTTTTCTTGATAGGATGTATCAATAGACGTGCAACTAGTTTTTTAAAAATTGTGGTAGAGACACCTGCGTGGCTCAGTCAGTTGAGTGTCTGACTTTGGCTCAGGTCATGATCTCACAGTTCATGAGTTCGGGCCCCGCGTCAGGCTTGCTTCTGTTAGCGCAGACCCTACTTCGGATCCTCTGTCCCTCTCGCTCTCTGCACTGCACCACCCCTACCTCCCCCCCCACCCCCCGTGCTCGCTCTCTCTCCCTCTCAAAAATAAATAAACATTAAAAAAAATTGTGGTAGGGGTGCCTGGGTGGCTCAGTCGGTTAAGCATCCGACTTCAGCTCAGGTCATGATCTCACGGTTCATGAATTCCAGCCCCACTGCAGGCTCTGTACTGGTAGCTCAGAGCCTGGAGCCTGCTTCAGATTCTGTGTCTCCCTCTCTCTCTGCTCCTCCCCTGCTCATGCTGTGTCTCTCTCCGTCTCAAAAATAAATAAAAACATTAAAGAAAATTGTGGTAAAATAAACATAAAACTTACCATCTTAAGCATTTAAAATTTTTTAAAATTATTTTTTAAAATTAAAGTGTAATTGGCATTTAGTATTATATTAGTTTCAGGTGTACAGTTTAATGATTCATCAATTCTGTACATTAGTCGGTGCTCATTATGATGTACTCTTAATCCCTTTTGCCTGTTTCAGCCATACTCCCACCTACGCCCCCTCTGGTAACCACTAGTTTTCTATATTTAAGAGTCTGAGGTTTTTTTGTCTCTTTTTTTTCTTTCTTTGTTTTGTTTCTTAAATTCCATATATGAGTGAAATCATATGGTATTTGTCTTTCTGTGACTTATTTTGCTTAACATTATATTCTCTAGATCCGTTCATGTTGTTGCAAATGGTAAGGTTTTGTTCTTTTTTTTGTGGCTGAATAACATTCCATTGTATATATTACCACATTTTTTTTTTAACCCATTTATCTATTGAGGACACTTGGGCTGCTTCCATGGTTTGGCTCTTGTAAACTATGCTGCAGTAAACATAGGGGTGCGTATATCTTTTTGAATTAGTGTTTTTGTTTTCTTTGGGTGAATACCTAGTAGTGGAATTACTGGATCAGTTCTATTTTTAATTTTTAAAGGCACCTCCATACTATTTTCCACAGTGGCTGCACCAGTTTGCATTCCCACCACAGTGTACGAGGGATTTTAAGCACCTTTAAGCATACAGATCGGTAGGGTTAAGTACAGTCACATTGTACAGCCAGTCTCCAGAATTCTTTTCCAGGCATGCAACTTTCTGGCTGAAGGTTGTTTTAGAATTACAAATAGAGCGATTGAGGTCTAGAGGGATGTATGCCTTCAACAAGGTAAAAAACAAAAACAACAGAAAGATTAAGGGAGAAGTTGTTTTTTGAAAAGTAGTCCAACATCTCACCTGTTTCTGTGCAGCCTGTGGTAGGTGAAAACCTGCTCTGCGGATGGAAATGTTGGTGTGGGCTTCTAAGCCAGTCGTACAAGCACTGAGCTTCCCTTCTGAGCCAGGATGGGAGAGGTGGCCTATCTCTCTGATTTCCGGCTTGTGTGTAGGCAGCTTATGTCATGGGACTGAACAGAGCCGTCTATATGTTTTTGTCAAAGAGTGAATGATGATTCTTCTTATTTCTTTATTATAATATATCATAAATAAATATGTTTGTTTATTTTGAGGGAGAGAGAGAGTGGGCAGGGAAGGGGCAGGGAGGTGGGGGAAAAAAGAGGATCCCAAGCAGGCTCTGTGCTGCCAGTGCAGAACCTGATACGGGGCTCGAACCCTTGAACCATGAGATCATGACCTGAGCCTTGGTCATGACCCGACCAAGAGTCGGATGCTTAACCAACTGAGCCACACTGGTTCCCCATGAGGATTCTCTTGACTTAGCTTCTTGTAGAAGGTGGTCTCTTAGCCTTCCTAAGTGAAATTATTTGACCCTCAGGGTGGTGAAACTGATTGCCTCCGAGTTCTGCAGGCAAAAGTGTCTTGAGGTGGCTCTAGGAATTTGTTTCTTTAAACTTCTAAATCCTCTGAACTACAAATTTCAGGAAAAGTTAAGTTGCATTGCCCCCTCCCCCACACAACTGGAGACTTGGTATGATTAGGTGCTTTTTATTCAGTCCTTACCTAGTGTTTCCTCACCGTTTGGGCCTGGTCACTTTACAGGTGGACATCAGTCATCCCTGGTGTTCACAGGCCTCCAGTTACTACATTGAATAACAGGCAACAAAGGCCCTATGTGGCCTGCAAGGCCTAAAATATTCACTGTCTGGTCCTTTACAGAAAACTTTGTCAATAACTGCTTTTCCACCAGAACTGAAAACACGTTCCCAGGAGGCTCAGACGGCTAACATTTTCCTCTTTTGTATTTCTTTTAGATATTTGACTTCTTTGCTGACTTTACCACTTTTTCTCCCCCTCTCTCCTCCCCCTAAAGAAATACAACCCGTCGGACCCTGCCTTCGCTTATGCACAGCTAACCCACGATGAGCTGATCCAGCTGGTCCTCAAACAGAAGGAGACGATAAGCAAGAAGGAGTTTCAGGTCCGCGAGCTGGAAGACTACATTGACAACCTGCTAGTCAGGGTCATGGAGGAGACCCCCAACATCCTCCGGATTCCTGCTCAGGTCGGCAAAAAGGCAGGAAAGATGTGAATCGTCAGCCTGCGACACCGAGACTTCTTTGTGAGTTTGTTTCCACCTGCCCCGGAGGTCAAGGACTCAGCATGCCTGATAACCGGCACACAGGCTCGAAATCATCTATCTCCCTTGTGTGTTATCTGGCAAGAGTCCGTTCTACCAGTTGAGACCAGGTTAATTATTACAATGAATCTTTTACTGTACAGTCCCAGGGTTTTGTTTTTAAATCCCACTGTGCCTTTGACTATCCTGTAAATATTTTATGCTCTGATCGGAGACATGGTCATAAGATCTGCTCCTGGCCCAGAGATTCAGATGGCGCAGGGGATATTCATGTATTTAACATTGGGATGATTTTCTTTCTTTGATATTGAAATTTAAAGATACGTACCCCTTCCCCCCCCAGTCAGTAAAGCGTGGGGTGAAATGAGAAGGACCGTGTGGTTGGTGTTGCGTTACACACACTTGCTTGGCTTTTGAGTAGCTCAGGGTGGCTTTTGGCTGCGGGTGCTAAATTCTGATACCGTGTGAACCTTCTGGGCTTCTTCGACTTGGTCTTGTTGATTTGACTGGAGCAGGGGAGTTTAAAGAAAGCCCCTGAGTGTGCCTTGTAGATTTTGAACAAGCTGCCTTTTCTAAACATTAGCTACCACTACTCTCTAGCCTTAAAATGTGCTCTTTATCAATCCTTAGGGCGTGTCTGTAGAGACACGAGAAGTAGAATAGGGAATTAGAGAATCATTTTGCACTCACTTAATGGGGTTGGTCAAAGTCTCATGATAGCCAGGTTCCTAGCTGGCTAGAGTAGTCTAGTCGGTGCCTTGATAAGGGATTGGATAACCCATACACTCACTAAAATGGTTCCGCCAGGTATGGAATGATTTTAGTAGGATTCCTTTGGCCTTGCTTGGCCCCCGGATTTCCTCAGCAGCACTTCCCGGCGTTTCCCCCACCTTATTATAAAATTATGAAGAGCAAGAAGATAACACTTAGTTTTGGTTTGCTGTATTTTTAAATCTAGGGGGACCCCCCCCCCCTTTTTTTTTTTTTCTTTTTTCTTTTTTTAAGCTAGGACACGTCTTCACTAATAGCACCCAGTTCCGATCCTTCAGGTAGTTTCATTGTCCGGAACCTAATACTGGAATTAGAATATTTCTGCGTTGGTCAGTTTTTTCTCGTGGTTGTGACAGGATCTGATCAAATCTTTACCACTCTCCCCGGGGGAAGAATATCTGAGGCTAGCGTGGTGGGCGGGGCTTGAGGATTGGCTAGGGATCGCTTCTCTGTCTGTCCTTGTTATATGGAGGTTAAGAGGCAAGATGGTTGTCAGCAGAGGCCCTTTTCAGGATCACGTTTGCTGCAATGTTAGTTATATCGGAGCACTTTAATCTGAAGGATGATACTGTAACTTGATTTATCGAATTAGCTGTTAATTATCTTTAGCTATTTTATTTAATACTGTCTTACAGTAGTGGGGACCACTGTAAGCCTCTCAGATGCCTTGTATTTTTGGAGTGCTATGAAAGTTATTTACATACCTGCAAAAAGAACCTTATATTCCACTTGAACTCTGAAAATGTGCGTGTATATATTTATTCTGCAATATATTTTTTACTTATAAGTGTATTTTGACTGTGATAACCCAAGTGTACTGGGGGCAGGTGTGGTCTGAATGATTTCTCCTTAGAAGGGCTGGTGTGGAGACCTGTTCACGAGAGGTGGTTGGTCTGGAGATAATCTGCTGGAGATAATGAGAGGGAAGTCTGGGTAGAGGAGTGAATTCCTGTACTCTGAAATGCCACTTGGGAACTCTGGAGAATGAAGGACAATTTACTTCAAGGGTGTCTGGCTTCTACCACTGCTGGAAAAAACCCGAATTCATAGCATTCCTGCACCTCTCAGCATAGATCACCTGGAGGTCATTAGTTAACGACTGTCCTCGAGGACTCTCGTCTCTGGGGGAGAATTTATCTAGGAAGAATTTTAGTCTGCTCTGAGCCATTAGCAAGGGTTGGAGCTCCTCTAACTGGCGGGGGTTGGGGGGGGGCACACACCCAAGTACACAAAGAGAGCTGGGACCCGCCTCTGGCTGCTGTAAATGCTAACCCAGTTGAAGGACCCTGGGAGGCAGCTGTGTTCTGGAGAAGCTGGAGCAGCTCTCCTCTTCCTGGCCTTGCCCGGCTGCCTTCAGAAAGAGTAGTCAGGACTTTAGGGAAGCATCCGATTAAATACCAAACACCTTGCAGTGAACTTCAGTTGGAGGTCAGACTCCTGAAAAAATGTCAGTCCTTTGCCCGACTACTTGCTGTCCATCTCATTGGACTTTGACAGGTTTCTTGCCCTCCGTCTTATTCCGGTGTGTTAGCCACATCAGGGTGGCAGAACGCAGGAGCAAGAAAGTCTGCCCTTTGCCTCTGCTGAGTGGAGAGGTGTGTGCACGGATGGGGTGTACGCATGCCGTTTCCAGCTTTGCCCGCAGCGGGCGGCGCTCAGAAGGTCAGAGAGGAGGGAGGATCCTCGCCCCTCAGCCACATACTGTGTTGAAGTCCAGAGGCAACTTAATGTTAAATTAGGATCTTCCTTCCCTGGGTCCTTTTTCCCAATTGACCTTTCTGTTTTCTTTCTGAGAACTACTAATGAATTATCCCTCAAGGCCGAAAGAGTCATTGCCTTAGGTGGAGAACTTAACCTCCTACTAGTCACATGAACGGCAACTCTGGTTTCTCAGTATCTACTATGGGAGCGACTGACTTGACCTCTTCCTCCCTCCGATTGCAGGATTGCCCAGCATTTTTGGATTGTAAAACTATTCCCTGCCTTGTTACTTCGGGAATTTTTAACTTCTTTGGTTTCGTTTTTAACAAGTAACCTAAAATTTCTATAACACTAAATAAAATGGTACTACCTTTCAAAGATTTGTGTCTGTACTTTTGTGTGGGTGCAGCAAAATGTCTTCCATCTTCTAGAAAACTTCTCTTGGGGAATGACCAGTGTTTCTCACCCCATGAAGGGTCTCTCACCTGGATTCCTGCTGCTTCCACCTTGCCTGGTGCCCAGAGGTCCCAATGCCCTTTCTCCCACAGAGGATGGGACATCTCTGATCCCTTCCCTACGACACGTCCCTCAATCTTGGCCTGCAGGGACCGTGGCATTTACCAGAAGGACATCATTTGAATTTTCTGTCCCCACTACTAAAAGCTGCCGCCTGTTCCTCAGCACCGGGCACTTTTGGCTGAGTGTATGAGCAAGGTTCCTTCCTTGATCCCTCCACCCCAATCCCCCACCAGTTTCCTAGAGAGTGAAAGGTTCACTGTGGAGATGTGATTTGAATTCATATTGTGTTCACACTGCCCAAGATCTGGGAGCCAAATCCCTGATTCAGTCAACTTGGTTTTTCCATTCCTGAATAGAGGGTACTGGGGAAGCACAGGGAATCTTCTCCCGAGCTCAGCTCTCCTGGAAGTCTGAGCCTTTCCTGATGAGGTGAGAGGTCGGCCTGCCTCCCAACCATAGTCCATGCTCCAAGGGCCCCGACCTCTTGAAAGGGAGGAGATGCTTTTTCTTGCCCTGTGATAAAAGTCACACTGTAGAGGGACAGAGGTGGGCCTGGTACAGGTACTGCCCTGTGAAGCCCCTCCGGGTGGGATGGGGGGGGCGGCCCTGAAGGCCTCCCTGGTTACCCCAACTAGTCAGTGGTGGGGCCGCCATGTAAAGTGATATGAAAGCAACTTCTCTTAAAACACAGCTCTCCAGGTTCAATTTAAGAAAAACAAAAGGAAACAAAACCCTCTGGAAGGAGAGTCTTAGGGAAAGAAAGTTTCTTTATGCAAATGACCCTAACTTTTCCCTCTGAGGTCCTTCACTTTTTGTTTTGCAGTTGGTTCTGGCCCCCCGCTGTGGCCGCCAGACCCAGCCCTCAGGGGCAGGCTGCTGTGTCTTTCAAACTCCGGGCCTCGGAGGGACACAACTCTCTCCTTTCTCTGAAGTCTTCTTAGCTTAGCTGCTAATAACAAAAAACAAACAAACATAACAACAACAACCAGGAAAATACAGAGAACGATTGTAAGGTATATGAACAGCATAAAGAGTGAACTTTCCCAAATCCAGGATTCTGAGCTGAAGGAAGTCAAGCCCCCCTGGACCCTGGGAGCTTGGGCGTCTGTCAGGCGGCTTCAGGTTCTCACCTTGGCTTCCCAGTTGGTGAAAAGCCCTCTCCTGTTCTCCCTCTGAAGGAGTGGTGTCTTTTCCTCTCCCCTACACTCCCTTGTCCACTCACTTGGCTTGTAGATTTTTCTAAGTAATGTCATACATGCTTACGCCCAGAACAAAAGAAATCCTAAGCTCCTCGCTACCAGGAGGTAACTAAACACTGTTATTTTGATTCTTTGTCCTGGCATTTTCCCTCTTATAGAAATAGATACACTTTATTTTTTTAAGAAATTTAATTTGTGATGGGTATTGAAGAGGGCATCTTTTGGGATGAGCACTGGGTATTGTATGGAAACCAATTTGACAATAAATTTCATATATTAAAAAAATAAAAATAAAATGGCAGCATGACTTTCAAAAAAAAGAAATTTAATTTGGAGTTTCTTTTTTTTTTTTTCCTTTCCTTAATTGAGGTGTAGTTGACCTACAATATTGTATTTGCTTCAGGTGTACAACTAGTGACGTGACATTTTATATACATTAGGAAGTGATCACCATGGTCCAGCTCTTACAGTATGCACTAGACTCCTGTTGCAACCTGGTGTCTTAATTATCTAGATACAATTTATTAACTTAAAAAAAATGTTTATTTTTGAGACAGCAAGAGAGAGAAGGGGGGGAGGGGCAGAGAGAGGGAGACACAGAATCTGAAGCAGGCTCCAGGCTCCGAGCTGTCAGCACAGAGCCCGACACGGGGCTTGCGCTCACAGGCTGCAAGATCATGACCTGAGCGGACGTTGGACGCTTAACCTACTGAGCCACCCAGGCGCCCCAGATACACTTTAAAATGAAGATGGGAGCAGGCAGTGCAGTAAGTACGGACTGCTTTGAACATTTCTGCGTGCCTTTGGATACTGTTCTGCAACCAGGACAGATAGTGATCCTGGGGGAGAACGTGCCCAGCTAACTAACCCCCCCTCCGCCCCCCTCCCCCGCGCCCCCTGAAACACACACGCACACGGAAGAACTGTGGTGGCCGCGGATACCATCCAGGTCACTTCCGGCTCCGCTTATCATCGGCCGCCTCTGGGCCAGAATAAACGCTTGCTGGGGAAGCACCCTGCCCCTCCGCTGCCCGTGGAAAGCAGTCATTTACCGGGTGTGGTTCTGACGCTTTAACCAGGGCCCAGACATCAGCAGCACAGGCTGCTGGAACCCAACGTCCACCAGCGAATGGATCCCGTTCCCATGGCTTCTCTCCAGGTGTTCTCTCTGGGGCTGTGCCCTCACTCTCAGGGGAAGGCGGATTCACATTCAAAACAGGCTTCCTGAGCTCTGTGAGCCAACGTGTCCCAAAGCCCCCAGATCTCGACAGGTTTACACAGAAACCTGTATCTGAGCCCTGGAAATAGTCCCCTTGGTGCCCTTGATAAGCCCTCAGAGGAGAGAGAAAGCTGTTGTCCTTGCCTATCAAGTGCCCTTCAGGCTAGCTTTGACTGCAACAGCATTTTTGCATTAAGCATTTGTATTCTTACTAGTCACTACACGCTGACAGGTACTATTTCTAATTCTCATCAAGGTAGATAATATCTCCATCATGCAGATGAGGAAACAGAGTCCTAGACATGGGGAGAGTTTTGGTTCCCCTGGGGTGTCACAGTGAGTAGTTAAGAACAGATTTCGGGCCACCTGAGTGGCTCAGTTGGTTGAGTGTCCAACTCTTGATTTCAGCTCAGGTCGGTGAGATCGAGCCCCTCAACGGGCTCTGCACTGACAGTGTCGACCCTGCTTGGGATTCTCTCTCTCTGCCCCTCCTTCCCTCTCTGTCTCTCAAAAATAAATAAACTTTAAAAAAAAGCAAAAAAAAAAAAAATTAAAAAAAGAACAGATTTGAACTCCTTGTCTGTCTGACCTGGAGGTCTAGAACAGGGGTCAGTAAATACAGCCTGCTTCCTGTTTTTATATGGCCCTAGAGGCAAGAATGATTTTTGCTTTTTTTTTTTTTAACATAAAATGAATAAGTCTGGAGATCTAATGTACAGAATGATGGGCATAGTCAACAGCACCACACCGAATACTGAAATTCTTACAATTAAAATAACAGTATTTCATGACACACGAACATTACATGAAATTCAAATGTCAGTGTCCACAAAGTTTTACTGGAATACAGCCATACTCATTTGTTCCCATAATTGTCTATGGCTGTTTCCACGTTATAAAAGCAGACTTGAGGGGTTGTAACAGAGACCTTACCATCTGCCAAACCTAAATATTTGCTATCTGGCCCTTTACAGAGTTTGCTAACCCCTAGTCTAGGATCACTTTGGGAGTCAAGGAGATCATGTTGTAATTCTCTTGGGATCCTGGAGGACTGGCCCAGGCGGGGAAACAGTATGACTCGATTCCCTCTCAAGATGAGGCCAGCTAAGCCACAGCCTCCCTGAGGAGGGATGTTCCAGGTAAGTAAGCTGACTGGTATTCATGCTCTCAGTCTGTGCAGCGAATGGTGGCCTGGGACCACCTTCTTAGAGTTATCGGATGCCTTTGTTCCTCGGAGTTCAAGAAATGGAACACATTAATCCTCAGCCCAGGAAAGGCGATGTGTATAATGGGGATGGCATGAACAATGCAAAAGGAGAAGGCGGATATGAGCAAGGGGAGTTAGCTGGCACCAGGATTTAGGTAGTTCGTGCTGTAGGCCATAGCGGTAGAGAAGATTGAGTTCCCACCAAAGAGCTGAGGTGATGGGAAGGCAATCCAGTCAGAAAGACTCCTCAGCCCGAGCCACCTGCCAGACTTAGTGTGACAGGAGAGCGTGTCCTCAGGGCTCGGAGTGAAACTGGCTCAGAGTGATAAGGTTTCCTTTCGGTCCAGTGAGCTGGGAGGAGCCCAGGGGTGAGGCCAAGATTAAGGAGCAGAGGCAGCCCAGCTCTCCCTGGTGATTTGTTCTAAATTAGAATCGTCTTGTCTCAGAGAAGTTTAGTCTTAGAAGCTGTTGCTTCTTACAGGCCCACCTGGGACAGGTGTTCATAGGAGTGGACTAGCTCCTCACTGAATGCCAGCCCTCAGTATAGAAGGTGGCCCCTGGACACCGGGACGACAAAGCCACATATTCCCACAAAGACTTGCAATCAGAGGGAGAGCTAGACGGGCAAACAACTATGTAGAATACACACATCTAACTGAAGGAGGACGCGTGGGAATTTCCTTCAGCCCCCACAGCAGCAGTGTCTTCCTTTCCCCTCTCCTCTCTGGAAAGAACTGTGACTTGAGGTCTGTATTTCACACCTGGACCATGGTTGGGGCAGCCTTTCCAACAGCCTCCCCTCCCCAGTAGCTTTCTACTCAAATCCACACGTTCTGGGCGCTCTGCATTCCAGAAGCCCGTGTGCCAGGCACCACGTGGGCACTGGTTATACAGAGACAAGAAACATGGTTCCAGTTTCAGAGGCTGGGGTGGGGGTGGTGGTGGTGGCATGGGGGAGAGGGGTTTGAGGAGCATCTGGTAAACAGATCATCACTATCACTGAATGACGGTAACTCTTAGAAGAGTCTATAACAGCAGGAAGGGCACTAGGAGGTTGTGTCGGTCCTAATTTCCAGAGAAAGGCAAATAAATGTACTTCTTCCTCAGAGAGTGGAGAACCCCAGACTTACAAGCCTTAAAATTGGTTTTTGTAAATCTTAAGTACAATCTACCCCCCAGTGGGGGGCCCAAACTCAGGACCCCAAGAGTTGCCGACCGAGTCAGCCAGGCGCCCCTGGACTTTCAAGTCTTACTAGAGAGCGCCATCTTCTGGTCTGGGTTCTGCCTACCTCCCAGCCTGTCTGGGGGCCTTGTGGTACCTTGGGGTATCACACACTTGTGACTGGAAAAGAGAATCACTCACTCCGCTACCCCTTATAGGCGCTGGTTGAAGGATCATAACACCGCTCTTCCATTTTACTAAGAGTAATGTTGGGAAAAGAAGAATTTTAAGGTGACTTTCATGGGCAGAGGACTCTAGTAAAATCCCACTTTTTTTTTTTTTAATGTAGTTAGGTTCAAGATCTGCACAAAATTGGGGGTGGGAGGAGTCTGATGCTGTTCTGTAGGGTAATGTAAAGAACCACTCCTGGTGCAATTATGTTGCTCTTGGGAACATATTTCCCCACCCCCGTAGGGATGTCAACTGTAGTGTCTAAAACTAATGGTTGGGGGCGCCTGGGTGGCTCAGTCGGTTAAGCGGCAGACTTCCGCTCAGGTCATGATCTCACGGTTTGTGAGTTCAAGCCCCGCGTCGGGCTCTGTGCTGACAGCTCAGAGCCTGAAGCCTGTTTCAGATTCTGTGTCCCCCCCTCTCTCTGACCCTCCCCCGTTCATGCTCTGTCTCTCTCTGTCTCAAAAATAAATAAACGTTAAAAAAATTAAAAAAAAAAATAAAACTAATGGATGTCTCTGAGGGGTGTTTTGTGCACACACAAGCATGCCGGTGTGTCTCAGAATTTATCTGCTGGACAGCCAGAAGTAAATCCTTATCACACACCTCGCACTAGTGGGCAAGTCTAGAGGAGACTTTGAATGCCAGTGCCCACCCAGAGCTATTGTGTTGAAGCCCCCTTGTGGTGTGGGGCTGGAGCGAGTAATTCAAACGTAAGAGAATGAACTGTTGGGGATTACTGTATCTTGGGTTGGGGGAAGGAGGTGAATGCTCCAGTGTGATCCAGTCCTGGGGTAGTAGGTGGGACTTCTCTAAAAAGAGGAGGTCCGCATGCTCTGAGAAAGCAGTCTTTTGGGGATGGGGTGATATATTTAAGTATGCACATCAAGGAAAGAAACTGGAAAAGAGGGGGGTGACAGCTTTTGAAGGTATTTTGGTTTGGTTGTTTTTTAAAATTTAGTTGTTATTATTATTATTTTCTCTTGAGAGAGATAGAGCGAGCCAGGGAGGGGCAGAGGGAGAGGGAGAGTCTTAAGCAGGCTCCATGGGTATGGGAGCCTGACACAGGTTCCATCTCATTGCCGTGAGATCATGACCGTGAGATTATGGCCGGAGTCAAAATCAAGAGTCAGAGGCTCGACTGACCGAGCCACCCAGGCACCCCTGGTTTGGTTGTTCTCTAAATGCTTACCTCTTGAACTGTGAGGAGAGTCTTAGGAAATTTCCCATTTTACAAACATACTTCTCATTTATGTTACAATCACCTTAAGTTCCTCCACCCTTCAGCAAGGTGCATGAACGGTCTCGTGATACTGGTGTGGAAAAGGAGAAAATGGAAGTCTGGCTGCTCTGTGCTCCCAGGTCAACTGACGATTGGTCAGTGGGAGAGCATGCGGCTAGCCCACAGAGATCCGAGGTGCAGGAAATTCCGTCGTGCGGTAGTAAGGGAGGGGAACAGCTGTGAGCAGAGGGGGAGGCGCTTGTGAGCCGGGGGGGCTTCCATTGAACGGGCAATCCTTGTAAGGCACAGCACCTCCTTCCCAATTTATACTAAAGGTAAGCAACATTTGAAGCAGGGAAAGCTGATGCTTGGATTGCAGGTAATATGCAATCTTTATGTCAGAGATGCCCTTGTTCCCCACTGTGGTCCAGGTAACTCACAGTCTCATTAGGCATAGAGAGAGTCCTCTGTACCGACCACTGATTACAGCTCTTTCAAAAGAACCTACCGCCCTGTCTCCTCAGATCCCTTTCTTTTTTGAGGCCCCAATCCTTTGAGGTCTCTCTGGGTACATGGTCACTGTGTCGTCTGTCTCTTCAGGTTAGTAAGCGCCATTTTTAATTTTGAAATCTTTTCAGTTCTAGGACGCAGAATTTATTAGTCTTCTAAGGAAGGCAGTTGTATCTTATCTTGTAACCTGTAACCTGTACCTTATTCTCAAGGGAGTATCCCAATTTGTTAAGGGGCTGACAAAACATCCGTATTCCTCAATCCATTCTGCACAGGAGCTGTCCAAACATTTTCTGTTCTCAGGGAAAAGTGCTGATCTTACCTTCCGTCCCCAACCCCCAATGTAAGGTTGAAATTAAGCCCAGAACAGCTCCTAAAATCTGCTGATGCCAGGAGCCTAATTCTCCATTGTCAGCCCGAGAAATAGATTCCCCGCACACACTTTAGGCACGTGCTGTGATGACTCCCATCTGCTTTCTTGGAGTCATATGGACAGACTTTGGTGTTCCTTGTCATTTAACTAAACTTTCTTATTTTTCAGACACAATGGATTAAACCTTTCAGGCGTTAAAATCTTTATTCTTAACGAGTGTGATTACATGACTCTTTTGGCGACTTTTAATTTATATTCAAACATAACATACATAATTTTAAATTTGTAAGCTTGGTTTCTGTGATAGTATCACTAGAGGCACAATTTTGTTCAAGATTCTCTGAGTTATACTATAGCAAGCTAGGAACTTTGTAGCAGAATCTTGGAATATCTTAAAGCTCAGCTTAAGCTCAGTTTTAAAACATCTACATCTGCTTGAACCCTCCAGTTTGTCCAAAGCCTCATCACTCCATATTCTTTCACTATCAACTCCCTTGGATATTCCTTGCCTAGTCTCTGAAAGCATTTGAGTTTGCCACTCTGGATTTAAAAAAAATTTTTTTTAATGTTTATTTATTTTTGAGAGAGAGTGAGAGAGAGAGCGCGCAAACGCTTGGAGGGGGGAAGGGCAGAGAGAGAGGGAGACACAGAATCTGAAGCAGGCTCCAAGCTCTGAGCTGTCAGCACAGAGCCCGAGGGGGAGCCTGAAGTCATGAATTGTGAGATCACGACCTGAGCTGAAGTTGGACGCTTCAACGACTGAGCCACCCAGGCGCCCCTTGTCACTCTGGATTTTAATTCAATTCCCTCATTCTATCGTTGAGAAAAATAGACTGCATAGACAGGAAACAACTTGCCTGGGAAAGCCACTCTGGAGAGTAGAACATAATTTCCTGCTTTCTCACCATACTTTGTACTATGGCCAAAATCAACATTTGTTACCAAAGAGTAACAGAGAATCTACGATTCCCCCAGCATTTCAGGAGTTAGACTTGTTTGGGAATGGCCACAATTTCTTGTCTGTTATGTGTGTCCACGTGAGAAGAAATCTCACCTAAATTCAACTCCCCCGCCCCGGTCTGGCCCACTTCAAACCGACCTCAGACGCCGGGGGAAGGCAAGGCGAAGACGCGGTCCACACCAGGAACCTTCTCTCCTAGCTCACGTTTCTACCCGAGCCCGCAGAGACCCGGACCGGAAGTGGCGCTCGGCCGGCGTACAGAACTGCCTACGTAAACCGCGTTTGCTCTGGCCGGAAGAGAAAGGTGCAGCGCTTAGAAGGCTCCCCTCCTAGTACCGGCTTCCGCGCTGTTGCTGTTGCGGACGTGCGAGTAGATACCTGAAAGGTTCCGAGACTCTGGGTTGTGACATGCCGGGCGGAGGCCACTGCCCCGATTGCGGCTCCACTGAGCTCGTGGAAGACTCTCACTATTCGCAGAGCCAGCTGGTGTGCTCAGACTGTGGCTGCGTCGTCACCGAGGGAGTCCTTACTACCACCTTCAGCGACGAGGGCAACCTCCGAGGTATTTGTGCCGGCCTTTCCAGGGCCGCGGGTATAGGCTGGGGTGGTGGAGGGATTGACATCAGATTCCTCTTATTCCTCTCACGCCCTCTTGTTGTCACGTGTACACTTAACTACGGGAGAAAGTGACCTAAAGTGAACGAGCGCTGCAGGAGGGCAGGGGCGGCCATTCCTCTGCGTTTTTCTAGCACCTGGTACGGTATCTGGCATGTATTAGGTCTCATAAACGTCGACCAAATGAAACAGAGAAACAGAGTTTCACTCAATTTATCTAGTTTGGGTGTGATGGACGGATGGAATTCTTTACAAGTGCGGAAAAAGTATGAGCCCGAAGGAGCCTTTAGCCGTAATTGACAAACACATCTTTTTTTTTTTTTTTTTTCTTTCTTTCTGAGTCCCTGACCAGTGCAGCCCTCAAAATCAGCAGTCAAGAAAATTGCGTGGATTGGATATACAGGAGGGATGGCTGCAAATTTGGAACTCTTGAAGCCACTTTAGTGCAGTCTTAACCTTCCTCAGTCTCTGTATTTTTTTAAATTTTTTTTTAACGTTTATTTATTTTTGAGACAGAGAGAGACAGAGAATGAACGGGGGAGGGTCAGAGAGAGGGAGACACAGAATCTGAAACAGGCTCCAGGCTCTGAGCTGTCAGCACAGAGCCTGACGGCGGGGCTCGAACTCACAGACTGTGAGATCATGATCTGAGCTGAAGTCGGCCGCTTAACCGACTGAGCCACCCAGGCACCCCTTAGTCTCTGTATTTGGTACTGCTTGTGAATGTAGAAAACCAGATGGACTTTTAATGTGCAAAAATGGGCACCTTCATGAGACAGGGAGCAGAGCCTAATGATATGAATTCTCCCTGGTTTTGTGTGGTGGGAGGCCAGGGGTCTGGTGAATAAAGGCTAAACAAAGCTATTTGTTGTCCCTTATCTTACAGAAGTAACATATTCCCGAAGCACAGGGGAAAACGATCAAGTTAGCCGCAGCCAGCAACGAGGTGAGACTCAACCTTTTATGATACAGTGGCCTTAAAGAAAATTCTTCTGATGGTCCAGCGCATCCTCTTGCTTTTCCTGATTTCAGCATTGCTATGTAAGGTAGAGTAGAAGAGAATGGTAGTCCGAAATAAAGAATGGAGATGGCCTAAGAGAGGTGGCAATTCAGTATACAGTGTGGGTTTGTCGGGGTATGTTAAAGATTGATTTAAGCATCCCAGATCACACTTTGGCTTGGCTCTGAATCACACCAGCCCCTGAAGAGTGGTGGGTTGAAACGTGACTTCTTTCCCCAGATTTCTTTGTCTCTTTAGAATGACCTCACCAAGTGTCACTTCTGTCATTGTAGAAAAGTACATCATTTGTGCAACTGGTATGGGAGGCAAGTGTAGCAGAAGTTGCTAGGAGCCACTCAGTAGTGCCTTTGACCCCTCTGACTCTGGCTGTGGGCTTTCTTAGGTCTCCGCCGAGTGAGAGACCTCTGTCGAGTCCTGCAGTTGCCATCAACATTTGAGGACACAGCAGTTGCCTACTACCAGCAGGCGTACCGGCACTCTGGCATCCGTGCTGCCAGGCTGCAAAAGAAGGAGGTGCTAGTTGGGTGCTGTGTCTTGATTACCTGCCGACAGCATAACTGGCCCCTAACCATGGGAACCGTCTGCGCCCTGTTGTATGCAGATTTGGATGTGTTTTCTGGCACCTACATGCAGATAGTGAAGCTCCTGGGGCTGGATGTGCCCTCGCTGTGCTTGGCAGACCTGGTGAAGACGTACTGTAGCAGGTACCTGCCTACCGGGAACCCCCGGGACGGGATGGACCCTTAGCCCTCAATCTTTTTACCTTTCTGTCACTTTTTCACCAAAGCGCATCTAAAGGGATTTGGGAGGAAGATCTATGTTCTCCCTCCCTTGTGCTCTTGTAGTCTCTCTTCCTAGTACTTGGCGATAAAGCTGATTCCATTTCACATTTCTAAACTGTTTGGCATTTCCGAATCCCTTTGCCTTTATTGCATCCTGATGCCTGATATAGGCAGCGCAGGTATCAGCCTTGTCACCGGGCCGCTGAGTTGCGGCTCTCACGTTGTGCGTGGCCTGCTTGGCTGTGTGTGACCGCCCTGCCTCAGCAGGATCACCTGCAAGTGGAGGTGACAAGATGTTAGTGACTGGGCCAGTGGTGGAAGCTACTGCTTTTTTTTTTTCATTTTATTTTTTTTAGGAGCCACGTTCTTCTCTTTTCTCTTCTCTTCTCTTCTCTTCTCTTCTCTTCTCTTCTCTTTTCTTTTCTTTTCTTTTTTTCTTTTCTGAAAATAGAGTAGAAGGCACAGGCTACCAGTGTCAAGTTGTGTTGGGTTTGCCTGGTTACTTCCTAGCTGGATGACTCTGGGCCAGATTTTTAACTATAAATGCACATAATGGGGTGTAGAGTGGATGATAGGAGAGCATGTGTAAAGTACGGAGAATACTGGCCGACAGGGTCGCTGACACATTAGCTTCCCCCCTGCATGCTCCTGCCCTTCACCTCACGGGTGGGAGACACAGCCTGTCTTCTCTCAGCACCTGTATAAACCCACTGCCAGCAAGTTTGAGTATTTGTTCCAAGAGGACAGAACAGCCCACCTGGAGTGGACTGCTTTTCTTCACTTGGGAAGAGCAGTCCCCTCCCCCATGGGCATCGAGACCAGACTCTCCTTTTGGTCATTTCAGCTTCAGACTGTTCCAAGCCTCCCCGTCTGTGCCACCCAAATACGTGGAAGACAAAGAGAAGATGCTGTCGCGAACATTGCAGCTGGTGGAGCTGGCGGATGAGACGTGGCTGGTGACTGGGCGGCATCCCTTGCCTGTCATCACTGCTGCTACTTTTCTGGCATGGCAGTCGCTGCAGCCTTCGAATCGGCTGACGTGTTCCCTGGCCCGTTTCTGTAAACTGGCGAACGTGGACCTGCCCTACCCTGCTTCCTCCCGCTTGCAGGAGCTGCTCTCCGTGCTGCTGCGGATGGCCGAGCGGCTGGCCTGGCTGCAGGTTCTGAAGCTCGACAAGCGCTCTGTGGTGAAGCACATCGGTGACCTTCTTCAGCACCGCCACACGTTGGTCCGCAAGGCCTTTCGCGATGGAACGGCAGAGATGGAAGCTGGGGAGAAGGAGCTGCGGGAATGGTGTCAGGGGCCAGAGCAGGGAAAAGAGGAGGTGGCGAGTAGTTCCTTAGATTTGCCTGAGGGGAAGCGGCCAGCTAGTCCCACCCCTCTCCTCCCACCTTGCATGTTGAAGCCCCCAAAGCGGATCTGCCCCCCACCCCCAGTCTCCACAGTCACCGGAGATGAGAACATATCTGATAGTGAAATAGAGCAGTATTTGCGTACCCCTCAGGAAATTAAGGACTTTGAAAAAGCTCAAGCTGCAAGACAGGCTGCCAGGAGTGTTTCTAACCCTCCCTGATGTACATCCGGGGGAGCACTCACCACATTCTGACAGCAGCTTAATAATAATCCTGTCCTATCTGGAGAAATCAGCATATGTAAGTCCTTAGGTGTTTTCTTGTTTAAAGGAACCAAGGGACTCTGCAATTACCTGGACCCTGGGTCCTGGAATAGAAGTTGGGAGCAGTGCAGGGACGATTGGCTTGGAGAGAATCGGTCCTTTGGTGCTGGAGAAGTGGCCCATGTTTGTATTACGTGGGATGGCTTCCCTCCTAGACTGGTTGGAGGAGGTTAGGCTTCCTCCTGGTTTGAACCAGGTACAATGCTGCTGCTACAGGCCTGATGATGGGCCCTCACTGCTGGTGTGGAGCGGGTGGTATCTCGAATGGTATCAACCCCCAGAGGACAGGAACCGGGCAGCTGTGGGCCCAGTGTCCATCTATAGGCATCGATGGGTTCTTGTGTATGAGGTCATGAAATCCTCCACTTCATAACAAAAGGACCGTGGGTGGACTAAGGTTATAGCTCAAGGGCTTTGCAAAATTTTAATATATTAAAACAAGAGGCATCTGCTAGAAAACATTCTATTGTATAAAACTCAAGCTTTTAAAAACATGTTTTCTTTGGCACTTTTCATCCCCTCCCTCCCTTTTTTCCCCAGCGTATTGCAAAAGCTCTCCAGTGCTAAGGCATTGGCAGGGTATGTAAACGGCAGCCAGCATATGTGGAAGAATAATACGAAGCTTTTTTTTTTTTTCTTTTTGTCTAATATTGTCTGTGCAGCAAGCATAAATAACAGGATTCATCCCAAGGTGTGTGGGTTTTCTCCCCTCCCTTATGTCTTTTGCCTTCGTGATCAGGCTGCAGTGACATGGACGCTGGGAGGGGACCTAGACCAGGTCTTGTTTTCCTGTTCTTCACCAGGCCCAGGTTTCCCTCCACCTTCACTGGGTCCTTTAGTAAAAGGCTGGTGGTGACTTTTTAGGTTGGGGGAAAATATGGGTGCTGGTGTTTAAAAGTAGTGAAGGCACAGGGCCCGGGTGAGCTGCAGGGACCCTACCTGATACCTTGAGGGATTCAGCTTGGGAGTCTGTGAGGCAGGAAGCCAGTTTGATGTTTGGGAGGTTTCTCCCTAACCTGACTTAGAGGTCAGTTCTTGGACTGGTCCTTCCATACGGCCTCATGGAGGCAGGGAAGTCTCTTCCTCAGCCCCATGGTGTTAGAAAGCTGAGACTAGGGGTGTGGGGCTTGCAACTGAACAATAAGTGCTTCCCCAACACTACCTGCAGCCTTGTGGTAGAGCCTCTCTTCGGAGCACTGTTTATAGGGCCAGGTTTAGGGCGTGACTGCCTTCAGCTCCAAATCTAAGCACTACGACTCTCTACTTCCCTCAGATCCTTCCCAGGCATCTGGCAGAGTCAGCTTCTCAGGTGTAGGGCCTTGGCTTTGTCCTGGGACGCCCCCTCTACAGCCCTGCCATGTAGTGTGTGGACCACTCCTGTGGGAAGTGTCCCACCGTCCCTGATGGTGCAACCTTCCCACCTGCTCCCACCCCCTTCCCTAGAACTCCCATCTCCAGAGCTGCTTTCATACGGTTCTACCTTCTCTTGCATAGTTTATCTTAAAAGCAGCACCTATAGGTCCTGGTCACCTGGTTCAACTGCTAGGCTGGCCCCCTGGTTGGCCAAGAGCAGGGTTGGGGAGAGGCCCTAGGATCTAGGCACAGAGGGCTGACTTCTGACGAGGGCAGTGAGGAGAGAACGCTGTTCTCAAGCTCCTGTCATCTGAGTCTTCCTGATCAGGCTGATGACCATCAGTGAGGCACGGTGGATAAGCTGTGGGGAGTACCTAAGGAGGAGCCCACCTGGGGGCTCTGGGGGGGGGGGCAGTCTCCCACTCCACGGGCTGGCAGGACCTCCCCTGCTACCCTGGACGGCACAGATTTGACTGCCAAAACTAGCCTGGGCTGGGACGGAAATGTATCATGCCTGTGGTCCTGGGATTGTCGCTACCCCAGAGGGACTGCCCTCTTGGCGGTGGCAGGCCTCCCCCTGTCGTTTTCCCCAGCCTCCAGGACTAAAGCTGGTGTGCCGAGCCGCAGCCATGGGCGCCTCTACCTCAAACCCGTTGATGTACCGGTTGACGTCTTTGAGGCCCCGCCCCCCCTCCCCCCCAGCAGCCTGGGTGACAGGGCCACATGGCTAGCCTGTCCTACAGCGTCGCCCACCCCCGCCCTAGACGGTGGTTTCGCTCTTCCAGAGCCCCGTCTTCATGCAGGGGCCTCCGGCCGCCTCCGTGCCCGTCATGGTGATGTCGTCGTACTTGGCCCCCTTGGGCGCGCCGTTCAGACTGGCCGCGTTGAGCGGGTACGAGCGGCGCTTGCTCTCCCTCTCCAGCGCGCCGCCCCCGCCACCCTTGAGGTTGTCGCGACTGGCGCTGCGGCGCTGGCCTGGCCGGCCCGCCTCGGGGGGCGGCGCCGCACTCGTGTCGCTGCCCTCCGACGGCGTGAGCATGGGCTCGCCCTCGAGCTGGAGGCCCGGGCTGTTGCGGCTGCTGCCCGGGTAGCTGTCGGACGGGCTGTTGTGCAGGCTGCCGCTCTCGCTGGACAGCAGCTCCGGCGCCCCGGCCGCCGCGCCCCCGCGCAGCGCCTTGAGCCGGTTCTTGGCGCCGGCCTCCCCCGCGCGGTGCCCCTTGACCCGACTCTTGTGCACTCGGCGCCCGTGGTGCAAGTTGTTGGCGTGGCGGGGCGCGAGGCTCCCCCGGGAGCCCGTGGGCTCTGGCTCCCCTTCCCCGCGGGCCACCACCCCGGCCTCGCACACCTGACTCTGGGCCAGCTGCAGGTTGGTGAGCTTGCAGGGGCCCAGGGGCGGCGCGTGGCCGCTGCTGCCGCTCGGGGAGGACTTGAGGGAGGGAGGCCCCTCTCCGAACACAGGGGAACCGTCCTCTGAGGCAGCGGGCACGGCCCGGGGTGAGGCGCCGGGGGCGGAGGCGTGGGGGCAGCAGGCACGCCAGGAGGCCCTGACGTCCCTGCGCCTGGCACAGTGGTGGGTGAAGACGAAGAGTCCCAGGGCGGAGGCTGCCACCCCGTACAGGCAGCTGCACACCACCCGGGGCAGCCAGCGCTGGGACACGGCCAGAGCCCCACAGGCCCACATGGCCAGGTACAGGAAATGCGTGGTCACCAGCGCCCCCAGTTGGACTCCCGGAGAATAGAGGCCGTCACCATCCTCCGGGGGCCCGGGTGTCATCACCCCCGCGCTCCCAGTAGCCAGAAGGGAACCTGAGTCATTCAGGAAGGGGCCGCTGCTCCTGAGCCTGGTGGAAGCCCTGAGCTCCTCCCCTGGCTCCAGGGAGACCCTGCTGGTGCCCCCCTTTGGGCTCTGTGCCAGAGGACCCCTTAAGCGCAGCCCTGCACACAGGAAATAGATCCAGGTGATCAGCAGAATCAAAGCCACCGGGATGTAGAAGGCTCCTAGGCTTGGACGCCACACCAGCCAGCAGCTGAGGGGAGACACAGGCAGTGGATGAGGAGGGGGAGCACATCTGAGGTGGCTGGGTGGCTGGGGTGATAGGACATGGTGAGTGGAAAAGCAGAGGTTGGCTGAGTCAACATGCATGGGTTTGGGGTGGGTCGCCGGCTGAGCGGGCCTGGCAGGTGCCCCTGCCAAGGAAGTAGAAGGTGTCCAGTGTCAGGGTGGGTGGGTTTGGGGCGGGTGGGCAGCGGCGCTCACTAGGGGCTGTGGTCCCGGTAGTTGTGGATGTTGACAGCAGCTGTGATGCCACAGATAATGAGTGGGATCCCTCCAGCGATCAGATAGAACCTAGGGAGGAATGGGGTTTGGGGGTCAGAGAGATGGGGAACCAAGGGAATTGGAACCAGGTGCTCGGAAACCTTGACTCAGGGTCTCTGTCCCATCCTCCTTCCCCTTTAAATTCTGTCAGAATTTTTTGCCTGGGACGCAAGGCCCCTACGGGGCAGGTTCAGTAGATTCCTAGGGGACTTGGCCAAGACTGTTCTAAGGGAGAGAGGCTAGAATTGCTCTCTCACCTTAAACACTGCAGAAATCAGGATGCTGCTCACATGGCCAGGATCCCTGTCCAATGCCCTTTGGAGTCTCTTCTTTCCCTGGCTTTGTCATGCGGGAAAAGCCCTAAGGGTGCACCCACCCCATGGCCTTGGGCAACCTGGTGCCACCTAGGGCCTTCTCTCTTTGGAGCGTGATCTCCCAGGATCTTGGACCCACCCTGCATCCACCCTGGGAGGACAGAGCTTGGTGTTCTATACCCGCCTCTGAACCCTTCACCCTTGCAAAGCTGACAGTCGAGGCATGTACCGGAGCATGGGACGGGGAGCGGGCGGGGCAGAGTCCCCTTCTTGTGGAGGGGGCGCTCTCCAGGTGAGCTCCTTGTGGAGGACGCGGGCCTTCACACCCATCCAGAGCAGTGTGGACAGTGAAGAGTAGTGCAGAGTGACACCCACCTGCAGGGTGAGGCCACTGACGCTGGGGGACGGGGCCGCTACGACTGGAGCCACCCCAGAGCCTCCGTGCGCAGCGTTCTCCCGCTCCTCCCAGGTTCCCATCCCCAGCTCTACCCAGATCCTCCTCAAGGTTCTGACCCCATGGTCACCCTCTCAACTTCCAGCCCGGGGTTCTCTCCCACTCCGGAGACTTGACACCCCTGCTCTTGCTTTCTGGCTTGTCCCTGACCTCTCCTTGCAGACCCCATTCTCCACTTTGAAGACCCATCTCATAGTTTCTCTACTTCTTACCTCCCCTCCTCTCATGCCCCTGACCCCAGCAAGGTTGGACACAACAGTGGAGCTGGGGCCTGTTAGCATGAGTCCCCTTTTCCCCCTGCACCCACAGACTCTGTGCCTAGGCTGCCATCACTCATCTAGGAGCGCCCCCCGCCCCGCTCCAGCCCCTTCTCCTGCTTACTGCCTGGCAGACCGTCGGGTAGTTGGTGAGTGTGATGCCTCCTGCAAAGACGGCGGAGGTCATGGCCATGTGGAAGCACAAGTTCAGCAGCATGTGCCAGCCCTTCCGGGACACGTGGATGGAGCTGCCCCAAAAACAGTAATTAATGGGCCACTCAGCCCAAGATCAGGTCCATGGGGTCTCAAGGTAATTCAGAGAGCAAGAGGGAAAGGCAGATATCTATGTGCATACATGTGTGCGAGTGTGATAGAGGCCCCAGGGCAGGAAGGGCTTAACCCCCAAGGTGTGTTTTCCAGCTCTAGACCCTGCAAATAAAATGCTAGGCAAGGGCCCAAGAAAGTCATGTGGCCCCACTGGGGAAAGGAACACTTGGCCAGTACTTGGTGAGATCCACAGCCCTCCCTCCTCGCCCAGCCCTCCTGCGGGCGCTCCCACCTGTGGTTGAGGATGTAGGTGATGATGGTGGAGAAGAGGCAGAGCAGCAGCAGGGCGGTGCAGGGATACACGACAGGGTGCAGCCCTGCCCCTGAGCCCCCTACCTCCCTGGGGAAGGCACTCAGCTCCTAGAAAGAGTAGGAAAGAGGACGTATTAGGAAGCCAGGGGTAGAGGCCACCCCACGGAGTCCTGGCCAGCCCCCCAGGCCGCTTTTCCTTTCCCCAAGCCCTGTCAGCTTTGGCCCCTAGTCCGTCCAGGTAGGTGAAGATGTAAGTGCTGCGAGTCCGCTCTTAGGAAGTCAGTCTTAGGCAGTGTTAATCATCTACTGCCTGCCTATTCCTCCCTCCTAGTCTCTTGCCCTTCCGGGAGCTTTTCTGAGCCTCAGCCTGAAAATCAGGGATGAGGCAAGAGCTGGAAGTTTCTATCATCCAGCTGATCTGGGAGAGCGGGCTGCAAAATGTGGTGAGGGAGTGGGGTGACCAGAAAGGAGAAATGTTCCCAGATTTTTTTTTTTTTCCACTTTAACAATCTGGGTCTCAGAGAGTGCAGGATGTGAACACCGGGGCTGGGGAGTTCCAGGTCCATCTCTTTCGATGAGCGGAGGCAGAACCTCCCTGTCTCCTGAAAGATGAAAAGGTGTGGGGAAGGCCAGAGGGACGTATCCCCATGAGTCCTACAGTTACGAGGCCCCATAAGGCTGCTGTCCTCTCTGTAGTTCTCTGTGGCCCCAGGTGATCCGAACACCCCCATTCTCACCTCCCACACATTCCCCGGAGTTCTCCCAGCCTCCGGGCCCCTGTCGCACTCACCATGAGCACGGCCACGTTGCCCAAGTGCTGGCAGTGCAGGGAGCTGACGTTGGGCTGGCTGGAGCGGAGCTGGCAGCCCTCGGGGCTCCAAGCCCCCGGGCCGCCCGGCCCGTCCTGGCTCCATCGAGCTGCCATGGGTTCGGCCCCTTCAGCCCAATGCCGTAGCGAGACGGCCACTGGCTCGGTCAGGTTCCCCACACCACAGCCACCTGTGGGAGACAGGGAGGTCCACACGGGTGGAACCGGGCTGCGGGGAGGCTGGCTGTATGGAACTAGGTGGCAGCGAGTGAACAGCCCGAGCGTGCACTGAACGCCCGCAGGCCAGGCGCCGGCCGGACTTCGGGACATGGTTAGGTGCCAGTTCGGGCCCTGCCTTCCAGGTGGTCAGTCTCACCAGGGTGACACAGGGATGGATCAAAATAAAGCACCAGGGGGCGCCTGGGTAGCTCAGTCGGTTAAGCATCTGACTCTCAGTTTCGGCTCAGGTGGTGATCTCGCGGTTTCCTGGGTTCGAGCCCCGCATCAGGCTCTGCGCTGGCAATGCGGAGCCTGTGTGGAGTTCCCTCTCTCTCTCTCTCTCTGCCCCTCCCCTGCTCACGCTGTCTCTGTCTCTCTCAGAATAAATAAATAAACTTAAAAAAAAATTTTTTTTAAGAAAAATAAAGCACTGGGAGGTGGCCTGTTCCAAGTGCCGAATGAATGGTGGTGACCTACCTGAAAAGAGGGGACTCTGGGGCTGGGGTCAGGGACAGGAAGGTGGAAGGTACTTGTACTCAGGGAACAAAAGGTGAAGAGAGGACTCGGGGATGGAGGGAGCGGGGGCACCCGGAGAGGGAAAGTTGGCACCAGGTTAGGAGGTCGGAGGGAGGGAGGGAGGCCAAGGTGGGTCAAGGGTCTGTGTTTTTAACTCTTGCAATTTGACAAATCTGGGATATAAATCCCAATGTCTTCCTGAGGCTTTTCTCCAGAAGCCCTTTACAGGATGTCTCTGTCCCCTATCCTCCTGGGAAATGGGGTGTGGTCACTCTCCTCTGCCACTCCCCCAGGCTCTTAGGGGGTGCTGTGGGTGAAGGAAGGGCAGGAAGAGGTGTGGGAAGTTCAGTGCCTTACTGGTTCCTGCAAAGATGACAGGGGTGGCCACGCCACGCCTCTTGCCAGGCCCAGGGGCTCCAGGACGTGAGGTGTTGCCGTGGCTGCGGAAGAGGCGGCCGTTTCGGAAGACGAGCAGTTGCAGGGTGCAGTCTGGGGGGACAGGGGGAGCCAGGGCAGCCGGAAGGGACGAGAACAGACTGGGCGGCAGCTGGATGGAGGCCAGGGCCACGCTGTTCTGGGGGGACATCGGAGTTCCTCAGAGACATCTAGGACCCCCTAGGACTCCAAGGCCTAACGGTTACCCCCTCCCCCCTCCCCTCTACCCCTTTTCTGGAGCAGCTTCCACTCACAGCACCCACTCCCACGAGGCACCTGCATCTGGGCACATCCCCTCTTAGCATCCGCCCCCACACGCCTCCCCCAGTGCCCACCTTGATGTGGAAGGACGACAGAGAAATGCTGGGCCTCCCCGTGGTACAGCGGAAGCGGAGCTGCTGATCGGCCAGGGGCTCTGGCTCCGGGGAGGGGTTCTGGCCGGGGCTTCCGGGCCGTATGCCCAGCACTCCCGCCTCCCTTCTCTGGAAGGCTGTGCAGGTCAGCCCCACGTAGCTGTGTGGCTTGATGAGGTAGGCCTCCAATGCCACGTTTCTTGAGTTCTAGGGACAGGGAACTTGTCACTCCCCCCCCCCCCCATTTGAGATCTGGCGGCTCTCTCTTGGCTTCCTGCTGAGACCACACGGTCCCTCTCTGCGGGTTTGCTCAGGCTGTGTCCCCCTACGCATTCTTCCTTCCCATCTTCCCAAGGCTTGGCAGTCTTAGGTCTGCTGCCGAGTCTCCCCTACCCCTAGCGATGGCACCTTCTTCCTCCTAAGACCTTTCCTCCCACTCACACCCTACCTTGTATCTTGCTCACTTCTCAACAGATACTAGTTCTGCCACCCCAACTAAACCGTGGAGCAGGGTCCACGTCCAGCCTCCTTGTACCTCTGGAAGTGCCTAGCACAGCATCTTGCTCCCCTGTGGTTGCTAATGGGTTCACAACCCACCCCTGGCAATGTCACCCTCTTTTCAGGGGACAGATGTCTCCATCACTCCTTGTTCCATCACAGTGCTGTCACCCTGATCCCAAGCCCCTCTAGTTCCTTGAGCTGGTGCTACGGTTCCATTCCCCACCGTGAAGTCTTGCACAACTTCTCCCTCTCACTGGCCCCCTCTCCTTTGCACTGCTCCTGACAGCTCGGAACTGAATTCCACTCCACTGAGTCATGCTCCGTGCTCTGGCTAGCTGGGCGCACGGCAGGTGCATACTTGGAGGACTTGCTGCCCGAAGAGAGGAGTGTGTCCGTCCTGGCTGGCGAGGGTTGGCCCCCGTTGATTCTAAGGTCCCTCCCAGTGCGAGGCTCCCCAAGGAGCTTCCTCCCAGCCGGCCCATATTACCACAGAGATGTGCTGGGCATGGGGGCTGAGGGCAGCCCCCCCGATGCGCTCCAGGGCACCCACGATGCCGCTGCAGGCCTTGTCTTCACGCTGGGCCAGCCACAGCAGGTGCTCGTCTACCAGCATCAGGTTGCTGGCCATGTCCACCATCACCTCCACCAGCTGGCAGGGGGCAGGGAGTCACTGAGGGCAGGAGTCGGGTTTGGGGCCCAGGGGCTGGGACACAAGAGGCTTGAGCAAGGGAGGGGGTGGTTTCCAGGGGCCCCAGAGGCCGGGTTGAATCTCACCTCTTTGATCTGGTCGACATAACCCAAAAATTTTTGGATCATCTGAGCCACATAGACAACATCCATCATGTCTGAGAAGCTGGCCGCCTCAGCCGTGTACACCCGCAGCTGGTGGGCCAGGGTCAGCGCGTTGGAGGCGTTGATGGGCATCTGGGAGAATTGAGGGGGAGAAAGGAGACCGTCCAGTTCTGCTCCTTCTCGCCGAGAACTGCCCCTAGGGGGCCCCCTTGTCTGTGCTGATGCTCAGGGTGCCGGTGCCTGGGGAGAGGGGTCTAGCCCACCAGCTGGGTCTAATCAAGATAGGAGGCACAAGGAAGGAATGAACTCAGGACTCAAGGCTGTCCACTCCGAACACCACTGGCCTAAGGACGATGGGACCACCTCACGCTGTCCTTGTTTTCCCCCTTAAGGCTGTCCTTGCTGTGTTTGGGACTAAAGATGCTCGGGGTGGCCCTGGGAGGGGGTGGTCTGAATTGCCTGGAAGAAGAAAATAGAGAGAACAAGAGCCCTTCACCGCGCACGCCCACAGAGAGGAGGGGCGGCGGAGTGGCCGTGAGGGGGCCTCCAGGCCCCGTGGGGCCAGCGGGCTTCTCCCCTTCCCGTTTCCCGACCCAGAGCAGACGGGATGCCCCCTGCCCCTCTCCTCTCCTGGCCTCACCAGCACAAAGGTGTAGAGCACGCGGGTGATGTCGTTGGTGTACAGACAGTGGGAGTAGTCCCCGGGCTCCCAGCGGCCAGCTCGGTCACACCGGCGGGAGGCTCGGGTGCCCGGGGCACCCCTGCTCAGGGGCACTGAGGTGAACGGGTACTGTAGGCAGGACTGGTAGGCTGTGATGCCGGCCAGGGTTCGAGGCCACCTGGGGGTAGAAGCAGGAGTGTGCTGTTGCCCCAGGCTCTTCCTTCCCTCAGAGCAAGGGTCCTTCCCCTGCCCTCAAGAACCTGGATGCTCGGGCCCCTTGGGACCTGGGGGAAGGCTTCAGAAGCGAGGGTTTGGACTGGCCTTCCAGGGGCTCCCGAGCCCCACCTTCTCTCTAACTCTGTGTGTGTTCAGAGTCGGAGCCCTGAGTTCAAGTCACTTAGCCTTGGCGCCCCTGAGTATTCTCAGCTGTACAACGGCGAGAACAGACCCGCCCTCGCTAACTGAGGGGGCCATTGGGATATTATGGCGTGTTTGTTGTGTGAGAGTTTTGTGTACTGTTAATGTAAGGAAGCAAACCAAAGAAACAGAAAAATCCACCCAAACTTCCTGTTCTGCACAGCACATCTCAGATGGGGAGTTCATACCAAAAGACAAGGGCTCTGTCAATACAGCAGCGGGACAGTGGCACTTGGAGCTGGACGACAAAAGTGCTGTCTGCATCTCAGAGCAGATGGGGAGACCCTGGTCACCGGTGTTGTCAGACGCAGGAGTGGGGGTGGGGGCTGGGAGGGGGTTCCTCTGGGGCAGCAGAGGCGGCCGCACCTGAAGTCCCCGCGGTTGTTGGCCACTCGCTCAGCCGGGCAGTAGGAGGCCGAGGTCTCCAGCACCACGATCTCCACCTTCTTGCTGGCGTTGCCCTGGGCCGTGGACACCGAGCACTCCCACTCCCCTGATGCCCACACGCCGATGTGAGACACCGTCAGCTCGCTGCAGGCGGGCAGGGGGAGGGCCGGCTCGGCGAGGTGCTCCAGGTGGCCGTGCCACTCTCCCTGAGCGCCCCGGCCCCGTCCACCCGCATCACCCTGGCCTAAGTGTGCAGGGCTTGAGCTTCGGGGTTCTTTTTCCTTTAACTGAGCGAGGGATACAAGTACATACTCCTTTCATTCCCATCGGCCTTAAGATATTGTTTTCCTGAGCTTCAATTTCCCTGTGTGTATCAGGGAGATAATAATACCTCTCTCGAAAGTCTATTGGAGAGATTAAGTCTGATAATAGAGTTTTTACATCGTAAAGGCACTAAAGAAAAGTCAGATGTGATCCTTTTTTTTTTTTTCTATCAGGCATTTAATCTGTATTCCCCTATCCAGACCGTGAGTCCTGGATTTCCAGGCACACACACAAGCACACTCTTAACGCCCATGAATGTACTCCCAAGGACATCTGGGCACAGGGCATTGGGCGGGCGGGGGATGGGTACTGTGGCAGCAGGGCCTGTACCTGGTGATGAAGGTGCAGTCATGGATGAGGCTCTCGGCCAGGAGGATGCCCGCCTGCTCGTCACCCTCCAGGGGGGCCCGGTTGTGGTACCAGCGGATGCGGGTGTCTTCGCCCAGGTAGCTGGCAGAGCACTGGAAGGGCAGTCGGTCACCCTGGAAGACCACTTGGCGCAGGGACGGGATGAGGTGGTGCGTGTGCAGCTCCAGGGCCCCTTCTGTCGGGGGGGACACCAGGGCAGTGAGGCCCGCGTGCAGCAGTGTGCGAGATGCCGGGGGCAGGGGTGTGGTGTGCAGAGCCAGGAGTGGAGCTGCACTGGAGCCCACTGTGGCTGGGGGGGGGGGGGGAGGGGGCAGGAGAAAGCCTCGGGAGAAAAGAGAACAAGGGGGGGGCGGGAGGGTTTGGGGCAAGCAAAGAAAAGCACTCCTGTGGCAGCACATTTGTCACCCCAGGAGGTGGGACCAGGTGCAAACACAAAGCAGCAGCCCCAAAGAAAGTTTAGGAACAGCTGATGGAGAAGGACCCCCAGGGGGTTCTGAGGGAGAGGATGCCCTGGAGAACGAGAGGCAGGGGGAGCCTCGAGCCAGTGGGGCCCTTCAGGAGCGCGTCTGCGCCAAGGGTGCAGGGTGAGGGCGTGCTTACCGCAGCGCAGCTGGGCCTCCTGGAGGCCGCCCAGGGCCTGGGCATGGAGGGCACCGGGGTAGGCACAGAGCGTGTGCTCCGACAGCTGCAGGGAGCGATTCCGGGCCCAGGACAGCAGCCAGCGCAGGCGGCAGTCGCAGGTCAGGTACTCAGTGCCGAGATCCCTGCAGAATGGGTAGAGGGGCCACAGAGTAGAGCGGAGGGGGCGTGGGCTCAGGGGGCGGGGCTGGAGCCCTGGGAGGGAGACTGAGGCTGGGAAGGGCACATTTGGGTATGCATTTGCCACCACCAGCCTGGCGATGGTGGGAAGGCAGGTATGATGCTTTCAGCCATTGCCTGTCCCGCCTATGCATAAGGCTGGCCACGGTGGTCATGATACTTGCATGTGTCCTTCCTGGGCAGAGAAAGGAAGCAGAGGTCTGAGTCCTTGGGCTGGAAATAGATACTCACACAACCTTAAGGGCTGGCAGCTCATCAAAGACCCCAGGTTGCAGACTGGAGAAGATGTTTCCAGATATGTTTCTGCAGGGGGGCAGGGAACAGTGAGCCCGGATCTCAGGGTCTCCCTGAGCCAGAGGAGGGAGGAGTGGGTGAAGGGAACACAGGGGACTCTGAGGGTCTGGTGCTGCCCTCCCTCCTCCCAGGCCCCTCCTCCCCACTAACTGCCCCTCACTTACAGTCGGAGAAGCCTGGGGAGGCCCTGGAAGGTCTCAGAGGTGAGACAGCCAATCCGGTTGTTGGAGAGATCTCTAGAGAGACACACACAGCCTCAGCAAGCTGGCTGCGTAGCAACACGTGGATCCACTTGTGGGGGACACAAGTGTGTGGCCGGGGCTCGTGTGGGGAGTAGGATGAACAAGGAGATGGGCTTGAGGTGTCTCCTCCATCGGCGCCCCCCCGCCCCAGCAATACAGCATGTTGGGGACAGGGGCGCTGTGAGTGGGGAAATGAGAAGGGACCCAGGGGACCGGCCCCAGGGCTAGGGGAGCAGGACATGCCACTTACAAGCGCTTCAGCTCTCCCAGGCCCAGGAAGGCCCCGGGATGCACCGTGCTGATGACATTGTTCCTCAGGTCCCTGTGGGAGGCAAGTGGGAGTACTCACACCTCTGCCTGTCTGGGCCACATGCTCCCCTGGGGTGGAGAAGTTTCACTTTTACCAGACGAGAACTAGATTTCCTTCTAAATCTCCTCAGCGCTGGTTGGGAGGCTGGATGAAGGATCCCACCCCTTAGACGCGTCTCCGCGGCCCACCCCAGCAACCGTCAAGGGGTGCTGGTCAGAAAGGTGTCAGGAAGCATATGGAAGCCAAGAGATGGGGTGGGGCCACCTGGGACACAGAAGCAGCGCACGGTGGAAGCAAGGAGGGGAGCCGGCACTGAACTGGGAGCTGGGAGCCCTCGCTCCAGGTCGCTCCAATCTGAGCTGCCCAGGATCTCACAGGGGCTGCTGTGTGCACCACTTGAAAATGGATGTGAAAGTCTTTGTAAATTGCTATCCAAAGGTAAGATCTCCTGGAGTGTGGCACTGGAGGAGGTATTTTCATAGCCATCCTGTCCATGTTGATCTCTCCATTTGACAGGTGTGGAAATGGGTCAAGCAGCTGATGACCTCATGGGTGCTGACCTGGGTCTCTGATTCCAGGGCACAACCATTACCGTCCCCACCCCCACCCCGCCCAGCGATCCCTCATTCTTCAGGTGAGGAAGGCAAGGCTGAGGGGGTAAAGGTTTGTCCACCTGCCTTCCCCCCATGGTCTCCTAGGAGCCCACAGTACTGAGGGAAAGTGGCAAGGGAAACACCATCTCTGGGCTGAGCCCGAGCAGGTCCAGACAGAAGAAGGTGGTGCGCCCCCCCCCCCCCTGCCCTCCAGGGCTCCACGGGGGCCAAAGGCCACCCACCGGGAGGAGCAAATTGTCTGTCCCAGGGTCTGGTTGCTCAAGCTCAACCGCACAGCCACACTCCAACCCTCCCTCCCTTTTATCACCTCCCCCGGTGGTGGCAGGGTAGAGCTGAAGGGGCAGTTCCTACCCACTGGGGACCCACCAGTGCCTACCTGGTCCCAGCTCAAAACCTGGCAGACTGGCAGCTATCTGGGACCACTGAGGACCAAAGTGAGCACTGGCCCACTGGCTACATCCCATCCTCTGCTTCCTGGGCACAGCCACTGGTGTCTAGACCACCAGCTGGCCACTCACCCAACTACTCAAGGACCACCGGAGTCTTTCCTGAGCCCGCCCAGCACGCGCGCAGCCTCACGGAGTAATGTGCCAGGAAACCTCCCTGCTCAGCCAGACTGCCTCCCCCTCCTGGGACCGTGGGCTGGGGGCTGCTGCCTCCTTGTTTGCTCCCTTCATTCCATGGTGCTCTCTGTGCATTCCCACCCCACCCCAGGCATCTAGGTAGATTATGAGGCAGAGGGCAAGGGTGGGGGATTCCTGGAGTAATCAACCTGTCAAGAAGGCCTGTGCAAGAAGGTTGAGATTGACAGAGATATCTGGGGCCAGCCTGCTTTCCAAGGCCCACCACCCTCCAGCCCAGAATGACACAGGGCGCACTTGGCCCTGCCTGCCAAAGTCTCAGGGACATCTGTGGATTATGGGCACGAGGGGGTTAACTAGCCGCTCCCAGCTCTGGGAGAGGAAATGGGTGTCCAGGATGGAGGGGGGGGGGTGCCATCCCACCAGGGGGCCTGTTTTCGCACAGACAGTCCCAGCTGGGGACAAAAACACCCAGAGAGAGAGAGAGAGAGAGAGAGAGAGAGAGGAGAAATAAAACACGCTGCTTAGTCCCGCCCATGGCCAAGGGTCCTCATACTGGAGCTCCCTCTCATACCGAGGACGTGGCCTCCATAACCCCGTGTCCCTTGAGAAAGAAGGGAAAGTCAGCAGAAGGGGCCAGCTTCCTCAAGAAGGGATGGCTTCCATACCCAGGCATGCTGGTAGTGCCCCAGTGGGGACTGTGCAAGTATGCAGACCCTAGATGCTCGCGCAGCATGGACACTGGAGAGGGACAGGAAAGGTGCCCCGCCTGGTCTGGGTTGCCCTTCCTGCCCGGCATCCCCCTTTTGGCTCCTTACTCTCACAGCACCCCCTCCAGTGCTGTTCCAGCATGTGCCCCCTGGCCCCTGTTGGGGTCTGGCCATTCTCAGGGCTCTGCCTCCCACCCCCACGCGGGGGACGGGCAGAGGGAAACACATTCCTCATTGTGTCACTTCCCTTCATGGGCTGCCAAGGGGCTGAGGCTGCAGCCCCCCGCCCCTTCCCTCTCTGCTCACTGTGTTTATTCTCATTTCCTCCCCGGCCCCCCTTGAGAACCCCCACCCCGCCTGCCCCACTGATGCTCTGCAGATGGGAGCAAGGCGGCCACTCAGGCCCCAGCCCCTTCCTGCCCTGGGTTTCCTGCAGCCCAGAACCACGCGGGGGGGGGGGGGGGGGTGCTGAGAGGGGAGCTTCCCCCGGGCGCTGGCACTCCTTTTCCCTTGCCTCACACCCACAGAGTGGCTTTAGGGGTGACCAAGGCAGCCTTTCCAGAGCCCAGGCAGGCCAGGCCTGAGTCTTCTCCTGAGGAGCATAGGCCGGAGGCTGCTCACTGATGGGGCTGATGGGGTCACGGTCCCTAAGGCAGGGGAAGTGTGGCTCTGGGGCTGTACCCTCCCTAGCAGCAGGAGGAAATACTATCATAGAACTTGGATTTTTTTTTTTTTTTTTTTTTGGACCAGCAAGGTCCCTATAGGTTGCTTCTCGCTTTAGCACATCATTTTAAAAATCTGATGATGGCTATGGACTCCTGCTTCAGAAAAATGCACTACACCCAACACTGTATGAATTCTGAGGGCTTGTGGCACCCAGGTTACAACCCCCTGTTCGGGATTGTCTAAATCCGATCCCTTCATTTCTTAGCTGAGGTCATGAGGATGAACAGATGTTTCTGTGATGTGGAATCTCTCACTTTCTCCTTGCTTCCACAGAGCCCAGGTCTTGTAGGCTGGGAAAGTTGTGGTGTATGGATGGAGCCTCCCCTCCCCACCACCCCTCGCCCAACCCAGAGCAGGCTACCTTGACTCTAGGCAAACCCTTCTCCCTGTACCTGTGCCAATTTGGAGGAGAAGGACCCGATGGCAGAAGTCAGGCATGGGGGGCGGGGGTGGGATTCCTGAGAGCAAAACATACCCTCTACCCTTCTTGGGAAAGCTGGAGCTCAGGAAGCTGAGTGTGTAAGAATGAGTGTGTGAGCATCAGCAATAAAGGGGCAGATTAATAAAGTGGACTTCATAAAAACTTAAAACTTTTCCTCTCTAAAGGACATCATCAAGAAAGTGAAGGACAACCCAGGGAATGAGAGAAAATCTGTATCTGATAAGGACCTTCTATCTAGAATATATAAATATATAAATGAGAGAAAATATATCTGATAAGAACCTTTATCTAAAATATATAGGGGCGCCTGGGTGGCTCAGTCGGTTAAGCATCCGACTTCGGCTCAGGTCCTGATCTCACAGTCCGTGAGTTCGAGCCCCGCGTCGGGCTCTGTGCTGACAGCTCAGAGCCTGGAGCCTGTTTCAGATTCTGTGTCTCCCTCTCTCTCTGACCCTCCCCTGTTCATGCTCTGTCTCTCTCTGTCTCAAAAATAAATAATAAAAAATGTTAAGAAAATTAAAAAAAAATAAAAAAAAATAAAATATATAAAGGACTCTTCCAACTCAATAATGAAACGACAAACCTGCTGGGAAAAAAAATGGGCAAAGGATTTGCATAGACATTTCTCCAAGGAGGAGACAGAAATGACTAAATAATGCATGGAAAGATGGTCAGCACCATTAGTCATTAGGGAAATGCAAAGAAAAACCATGATGAGCTCTCACCTCACATGCACTGAGATGGCTATAATACAAAAAACAGGCAACAGCAAGTGTTGATGAGGGTGTGGAAAGACTAGAACCCTTATGCATTATTGGTGGCAGTGTAAAATGGTGCAAGCCGCTGTGAAAACCAGTTTGGCAGAGGAACTACAGAACCCAGGTGCATATCCAAGAGAAGTTCACAGAAACCTGAACGCAAATGGTCGCAGCAGCATTATTCATAAGACGGCCCAAAGTGGGAACATCCCAAGTGTCCATCAACTGATAAGGCATTCGTGCTACATTCACGCAACAGAATATTAGGCCATAAAAAGGAATGAACTGCTGATATATGCTATAATATGGATAAACCCTGAAAACGTTAGGCTAAGTGGAAGAAGCCAGCTATAAGGGATTACACATGACATGAATCCATTGATAGGGAATGTCCAGAATAGGCACATCTATAGAGGCAGAAAGCAGACGAGCGGTTACTTCGGGCTAGGAAATAGCAGGAGGAATGGGGAGTGGCTGCTCATGATTCAAGGTTGCTTTTTGGAGACGATGAAAATGCTCTAAAGTGAGGTCGTGGTGACTGCACGACTGTGTAAATATGCTACAAAGCATCGGATCGCACACTTGCAGTGGGTGGACTTCACGGCATGTTAATTACACCTCCCTAAAGCTGTTAAAGAGCCGGTGTGCACGACAGAGCGTGCACGTGTGCGCGGGAGCGCGTACCGCGTTTGGACAGGGTTGGGGCGGCCCCAAGTTGGCTCCCTCTGGCCCCCACAGACCTCCCTGCCTGTGGGTTTAGAAACCAAATTATAGGTTCGGAGGCCGCAGAGCAGCTTTCCCCGGGCCCTCCAGGACTTCCAGGGTTCATTGGAAAGTGGGGGCTGGCCTCCCCCCGCGCTCCGCCCCGCAGGTATGGGGGCTGTCTAGGGGAGGGCAGGGAGAGGATCCAGCTGGGGAAACCTAGATGGTCTGGGGCTCTTCTTGTCTCTGGGGTCATCCAACAGGTATTTACCGAACATGTACACTATGCCAGGCATCGGTGCTACAACAGCAAGCAAGAGGGCTGTCCCCGAACCCGTAAGCCTCCCTTCCCAGCCCTCAGCGGCTCCCAAGTCGGCAGCTTCTCTTCTGCATTCCTCCCCAGTGTGAGTGGGGATGGGAAGGGGAAGAAGGCGGGGCCAGGCAGCCTTGCTCTTGGCCCCGCCCACAGATTAATGGAAACCACCTGGCGGGTGAGCAGCGCTCCACCCCCAGATCCCCCCCACCCCCCATTCCTTGCCATCGTTCCCATGAGCATCTGCTTCTAATGAGTGCCCGGCACTGCTGCATACCAGCCCCCGGGGCTCATTAATCTCATTAGGCAATGACAAATCATCCTGGGGCTGACCAGGCTCCCCTCACCAGGCCCTCTCCTCCAGGCATGCACAAGCCTCTACGGGCTTGTGTCCACACACAGCCACTGACTCGCCTGCATGCCCAGGCTCTCTCCCTTGGCCTCTTCTGGGGGCTGCCTGTCCTGTAGCCCACTTGGTCCCCGTTTGGGGGGCTTCTCACTGTGACCGTGGCACCCTCGGAGCCCTGAAAGGTCTTCTGGTGGCCTGCTCTCTGTTGAATGCGTGTGGTGGGGGATGTGGGCAGAGATGCGAGGGACCAGAGGAACGGGCCATCCGTGAGTATTTCTGGCGCCCACGTTTCAGCTACCTGACTGTCCACCCAAGGCTGGGGCGCTCTGGGCAGATCCTATGCAACGAGGGGCTGCCGACATAACATCTTGCAATTTCACACTCTTCCGAGAAGGGAACAGAATGGCCATTTACTGACAGCCCTTGCTGTCCCCACAACAGCCTGTCCAGGAGTCCCACACCGCCCTTTTCCAGGGGAGAAACCCGAGGCTTGGACAGACACCCGGAAAGTAAATGGTAGAGGCAGGATCCAATCCCAGACCTCGCTTACTCCAGAGTGGAGTTCTATGCCCTTCAAGACCTCCCCACCCCAGAAGTCTTTCCTCTGCAAAGGACAGGCTTGTCCATGCCGAGGGGAGCTGGGACACAGAGGGGAGGGCTCAGAGACAGGTTTCTCACACCCATCTGGATGACTCTGTACACTCCTTGGCCATGAACTGCTCTGCTGGACTCTGTTTCAGGTTTTCTTGGCTGACAGAGCCCCACAAAGGGTGTCCTCCATCTCTCCTCTCACCCCAGGTGCTCTCTTGAGCACCTGTCCTCCCCTGAGATCATCTCAGGCACGTTCCCACTCGGCGCTCTCTCTGTACTCCTCCCAGCCTCAAGGTCCTGCTATGCATTAACCAGGCCTACTCCCCCCATACGCTTATACTTAACCAATTTTCAAAGGCCAGAGGGGCGCTCAGCACAAGGAGGCAATGATGGCATTTTTTGCAGCCTCGACCTGCCATTTCCATTATTAGGCCAGGCCCCAACCCTCCCACGGGACTTGCTGCTCACAGGCTCTGGGATGTTAGGCTGCCATGGACTCAGCTGCCCAAGCCTGGACGTCTGAGCTTGCCAGCACAGAGAGATCAGTGTTTCCTGGCACCAACTGCACGCCAGGCCACAGCATCTCATTTGTGATGAATAGGCCCACAGTCTAGGGGTCATCTGGTCCACTGGTTCCCAACCTCGGATGAGCATGAGAATCGTCTGCATACCTTGTAAAAAATTCCCAGCCCCCTTCCAACCTGATTCATTAGCATCTCTGGGAGTGGGGCAAGGATCTCTCCCCATCCCTGGGATAGTGGGACAGTGGTTTTTGAAGACTAAGTTTTATGTGTTCACGTGGCCAGGCTATGGCACCTTGTAACTTACTCAAACATGAATGGAGGTGTTGCTGTGAAGGTATTTTGTAGATGTGGCTAAAGTCTACAAATCAATTGACTTTAAAGGAGATTACTTTTGGCAATATGGGTGGGCCTCATCCAATCAGTTGAAGGGCTTAAGATTAGCAAAAAAGTTTCCTGGAGAAGAAATTCCATCTCGAGACTAAAGCATCAACTCCTGCCTGACTTTCCAGCCTGCTGGCCTGCCCTACAGATTCTGGATTTGCCAGTTACCACAATCACACAGACCATTTCCTTAAATTAAATCTCTCTATAAAGAACTAAAATAAAATAATTTCTTTTTTTATTTTTTTAAAATTTTTTTAACGTTTATTTATTCTTGAGACAGAGAGAGAGCATGAACGGGGGAGGGGCAGAGAGAGAGGGAGACACAGAATCCGGAAGCAGGCTCCAGGCTCTGAGCCCTCAGCCCAGAGCCCGACGTGGGGCTCGAACTCACGGACCGAGAGATAGTGACCTGAGCTGAAGTCAGACGCTTAACTGACTGAGCCACCCAGGCGCCCCTAAAATAATTTCTTTATACAGATACACACACACACACACACACACACACACACACACACACACATCTCCTATTGGTTCTATTTCTCTGGAGAACCTGACTGATGCAGTGATCAGCTGGCCTGGAGATCCTGGGCTCCTCTGGCCCCTGCACTGCCTTCTATCCTTGAGAAGCATGAGCACCTACTGAACACAGCACACCCCTCTGCCCAGAGGCCTCCCCTCTTCTGGAAAGCCTGGCTGCATCATTGGGCGCTTTGATTTTTTTTCTTTCTCAAGCAGCACCTGTGGGTATCACACACACACACCCCAAGATCATAGAGTTTAAAATCCATAATGTGCCTTACAAATCACCCTGTCCCCCCTTTTGTTACAGATGAGGAAACTGAGGTCCCAGACCTGGCACCCACGCCTGCATCGCTCTGACTTCATTTCCTACTACCCCCCATTAACATGTCCTTCTTCTTTTTTTTATGTTTATTTTTGAGAGAGAGAGAAAAAAATGATGAGTGGGGGAGGGGCAGAGAGAGAGCAAGACAGAGCGAGACAGAGGGAGACAGAGGATTTGAAGCCAGCTTTGCACTGAGAGCAGAGCCCAATGTGGGGCTCAAACTCACAAACTGAAATCATGACCTGAGCTGAAGTCTGGCGCTCAACTGACTGAGCCACCCAGGAGCCCCAACATGTCCTTCTTCTGCTTCTCAGACCCACTAGGCATACTGTGGATGTAGGGCCTTCCCCTCCAGATTCTTCCCTTCCTTAGGTCTTGGGCTCAGTCACCTTGTCAGCAAGTCCCTCCTTGACCTCGATACATAAAGTAGCAGGCTTCCCCTCTGCCATTGCTTTCTCCCCCCTTCACCCTGCGTTGGGTTTCTTTGTAGTACTTATCATTTCCTGATATCTTTGTACATTTATTTGCTGTTTTCCGGGTCCCATCAGTTGAGGGTAAGTTCCATGAGGGCAGGCACTTGGTTTGCTGTGTTCACTCCCAGTGCCTAGAACAGAGCTCAGCACACAAACAGGGCTCTAGAATGAAGACCTTGGATGATTCCTAACCTCCAAGCAGGGCTCACACTCAGGATTCTGACTTCTCATCTGTCTCCTGCCCTGTGCGCCTGCCACACCACATGATGTGGCAGTCAGTCATTATTCTTTGACTACTCTCATCTTTCTCTTTCTCTGATGGCTTCCCATGCTTTGAAAGCACCTGCTGTGCAGTGACCTGAGTCCGTGGTGCTGGGGGGGGGGGGGGGGGGGGGTTCAGTGTGGTGGCATGGGTGGGAAGGAAAGGACTGTCTTTTTTCTTTATCAGAACATTTACTCTCATGAGACTGAAGGATGAGAAGCAGGGAGACCCCTGTGGGTCTTTGATAAAGTGAGAGGGTAAAGATGGGAAGACTTTAGTGGGGCCACGGGAGGCTCAGAGCAGCTCTCGCTGGAGCTAAGAAGGGAGAGCAGCTCTGGGCGGTGGTCAGCTCTGGTGGGGGCAGGGCAAAGGGCTGGAGGCAGCTCTAGTTTGTCATCCTCCAAAAGATCCCTGGAAGGAGCACGAGGTTTCCGGCCCCCCAGCCCTCTAAGACCAAGCCTGGGCTGAGTGCAGGAATCCGAGCATCCGCACGCTTAATTGCGTGTGGGAGGTAAAAGTTTTCCCTATTTGTTCGTACCCAAGGAGACTTTTTAATAGCAGCTTGGTGGCAGTCCTTTCTACCTTGTCTGGACCACCCTGCCTGTGAGCTGCAGAGCAGATGGTAGAGGGACCTGGTCACGGAGCTGTGTGCTTGCACAGTCAACATCCTGAGACCCCCTCCCACCCGAGCATGCCTCAGATCAGAGAGAACGTCCTCTGCCTTTCCACCCGGAACGTGGGCTTGCTCCTTCCACCCCTACTAGCCCAGCCAGGCCTCTGAGCTTTCCTTATGGCCCTGGGGACTTTGGAGGAGAGGCTTTCCCTTCCCCTGTGAAGTGGGTGGTAATAGAGATGATCTCATAAGATCATGGTCATGGTTAACGATCTAAACTCCATGTCATGTAGATACTGCATCCCAATTGCCCTTGAATTTTCCAGCCCTCACAGATCAGTGAGGTTCCTCCTTTGGGCATTAGGGAAACCCCAACCTCCTTAATTCTAACACACGTGGCATTGTCATAGTCTCCACTAGACTGTAATCTCTGGCTCTTTGAGAGCAGGCTTCCCCCTGATTCTTCTGTATCCCCCATCACACTGATCCAAGCCTGTCGGGTGAAATGGTACTAGAGGGGCAGGGGCCCTGTTGAAGGATTTAGGAATGCCCAGCAGGGTAGGAGCAGAGGTAGGAGAGAGGGTGCCGAAGGGGCAGAAAGAAGCAAGGATAGGGCTCCAGGAGGGACGGGGGCCCAGATGTCCTGTGGGAGGCAGGACCTAAAGCTGTCGTACAGGCTATGGTTCCTGGAGCTGGTCAGCTGAACAGGGAGTTGACAGAGGGGCTCGTTTGGCAGGTTAAGTGGCTTGCCCTCGACTGAGTCAGGTCCCCAACTCTGTTAAAAAAGTTCTTCCTGGCCAGTGGGGTCCTTGCAGTCCTGAGTCCAAGGCCAGCCTGCCTGGGCCTATAGGGCAGGACGCAGCTCCAGACCGGGGCAGTGCGGGTGGGGGCCTTCTGGATGTAATCCACTTTCCCACCCTCGGCCCAGGCACTAGCCCCTTGGGGCTTTGTCTGTTGGTTTGTTTGGCTGGGGGGAGACAAGGAAAGAGGCCCCAGTCACACTAAATCCTCCTCAGCCCTTTATGCTGGGCCCCCAGCTGGATGGGGGAGATGGCATCTGGCCAGCTAAGGGGCTCAGCCCTCACAGCTAATTGCTCATTAAAGAGCGTTAATGAACTTCCCTTAGCCCCATCCTTGCCTAAACCAGCGAGGCTTCCCTACTTCTCGCTGCCGTCACTGGTTGAAGGAGCCGGTCTCTCTCTATACCCTTCACCTAGTGGTCAAGTCTCGCGGGTCTGACTCTGGGCCCTGCTTAGCCAGCAGGTCCTAGGGTTGAGAAGTCCCTCAGCACCCAGTGTTCCCCCTCCTGCCTGGACTGACTTTTTGCCCATGACTGTTATCCCCCACCTCCGCCCCACTTTGCCCCAACACTTACAGCTTCTCCAGCAGGGACAGTCCCAGGAAGGATCCATTCCGCAGCCCAGTAATCTTGTTGTTGCTCAAGAGCCTGAAGGAACAGAGAGAACACAGACAGGAGAACGTGCTGTTACAAGCCAGAAAGTGTGGCTGGAGCGGGGATGCGGTTTCACCACTACAACCATGTTGCTTTCTGTGTAAATGGTGCCCCCTTTCTTGTAAATGGTGCAAGACAGTAGCCCCACCCCCTCTAGGAAAGAGCCAGTGAATGGTTCAAGCAGATTGGTTAGCCCACTGAGCCCCAAATTAGATATTCACCTGCCCTGGGTTCCCTGCCATGGCCTGCATCTGACTCAGGACTCTATGTAAGTGGGCTGAACAGGTGTCGAGTTGCGATGGCCCCTTTACACCTTAGAACCACTGCCCAAGCCGCAGCGCCCTCCTCCTGCCCTCCAGGGCTCTTTCTCAGGTCTTCAGCCCCATACCCCGAGGAGAGTGGTAAGGGGAATGGTCTGAATTGGGTCAGGGCTCTGGCAGGTGGAACAGGAGGTCCAGTAGGTATGGAGGCAGGTGGGAGGAGCTGCCCATCATTGGGCAACACTCTGTGAGCCGAGGACTTCACAGGAGGGGACTGTTCCCAGCCCTCGAAGGCCCCCAGTTCAGAGGGACTGCGTACCCTTGCCTCCCTAAGCCTGGCTTCGGCCTCGACAGAAAACCGATAGAGCCCTGTGCCTGGTGGAAGCCCGGGCCTTGGCCTTTGCCTCTGCCCACTCTGAGTTCTGTTTATTTATTTGTATTTAGAGGGGGAGGAGAGGGGCCCCAAGCTACTGACTAAACCCACTCTGCCCACCCACTTAGCCTTTCTCTGCCAGACTCCCTCCCTGGGAGGAGGAAGTTCCAGACCAGCCAAAGGGCTCATCCTTTGAGTTAATTGCTTATTAAAACGCTTTAATGAGCCTCTCAGCCCAAACTCTTGCCTGCTCTGGGCTGAAACAAAGGGTTTCACTTCTTTGCTCCTATTGGTGGACATGGAAAGGCCAGAGTTGTAGGTCTGGAATCTTCTCTCGAGTGGGCAGCCTCTGGGATGGACAGTAAAAGAGATCTTGGGGGACGGGGGTGGGGACAAGGCATGCTAGCAGCTGTCAAGAGTTCTGCCCACAAGCTTACTGGAAGTGGGTAGGTGAATATATCAAGACAAGTGTGAGATGGCCCCAGACAGCTGACATTCCAATACTCCACCTTCAAGAGGCTCATGGAGGACAGACAACTGCCAAGATGGAGGCTAGAGTGGAAGGGGGCTCCCTCCCTTCCCTGCTCTCCAGATAGACCCCTCCCACCCTTCTGGTCCCCAACTAAGGGTCCTTTCAACAGTGACACTTCCTAGCAGGGCCTGAATAGTGACTGTGTGAAAGCGTTGCGGGGGAGGGGATGCTGGGTTTCCAAAGGGCTCACACACACACACACACACACACACACACCCTTGACATTTCAAAAAGTACATCACAGTTGTCATTATATGAATAATTAGAACTCACATTGACCCCTTTATTCTCATTTTATGGATTAGGATGATTTTAAAACTTTAAAAAGTTTACTTATTTATTTTGAGAGAGAGAGAGAGTGAGCAGGGGAGGGGCAGAGAGAGAGGGAGAGAGAGAATCCCAAGCAGGCTCCGCACTGTCAGCATAGAGCCTGATGTGGGGCTTGAACGCAGAAACCAAGAGATCATGACCAGAGCTGAAACCAAGAGTCAGACACTTAACCAACTGAGCCACCCAGGTGCCCCTGATTGATTAGGATTATTTTAAATCGCATTACACATGGTGGTTATAAATCATAAATAATCTTGTCAGTTCTTAGGGTCTCTAATGGTCTCATTTAGGCCCTGGTGGGGCTGCAGGGGCTCCCTCCATGGTGACGGGCTCTTGACGGTGTGACTTTTAAATCAAAGCCCATCTCGCCTCATCTCTTGTTCATTCCCTTCGTATGCTCAGAGTTTGAGGTTTAGAGGTTGCATTAAATGTCAGAGAAGGTGAGAGAGGACCCCTCGGTGTTTTTAGAAGTGTCAGGAAGAATAGTGGAGAAAGGGCATAGGTTTCAACCTCCCCCCCCCAACCCCAAGGGTGTCCCCCAGGGACTGCCCCCTCCTTGGGTTTGTGGGGAATGGGATGCTGATAAGGCTGAGGGTACAGGGGAGGGGGAGGAGGAGGGAGAGGGTATGGTAGGAGAGAGAAACAGGGCTCCTGAATTATCACAAGCCTGTTCATGAAGGGGGAAGCCCGAGAACATTATTTCTCAAACTTGAGCAGAGACCTGGTAAAGGGAGGAAAAAATATCTTCTTTCCTGAGAATATGTCTGAGGATTCTAGTTTGAGAAATATTGACTTTGGAAATGAAAATCTTACACTATGAAAATACCTTCTAATAATTATCTCAAAATTATCTGCAAAAGAATTTTGTTTAAATATCATTGAACAGAAAATTAAAAAAAAAAAAGTCTTCCAACTCCCAATCCCCTGAGATTAAGACCTGGGATCCTAATTTGAGAATCCTGTCTAGACAGGTCTAAAGGTGGCGTTGGGGTGCACCCCACATTCTTCAGACTCTTCAGCCTTTAACCTTTGAACACCTTTTGCATACCCCAAATTCTTTAACCCAGAGCTGGTCAATAGAAGTATAGTGTGAGCTGCATACGTAATTTCAAATGTTCTAGTAGCCACATTTTTTTTAAGTTTAAAAATTAATTCTAATAATATATTATTTAACTCAAAGTATTAAAATGTTAGCATTTCAACATGCGATCGATATACAAAATTAGTAATGAGACGTTTTCCTTTTTTCTGTTTTTGGTACTCAGACTTTGGAATCTGCGAGTATTCTACTGTTCCAGCATATCTCAATTCAGACCAGCCACCTTACAGGTGCTCAGGAACCACATGTGGCTAGTGGCTTAACCCTTATCCAGTTTCCTTGTGGCCAGCACCTCCCCAGGAGGAAGTCTGGGTTGCTTGAGAGATACTGAGGAAATTGTGTGGGGGGCGGGGGGGGGGGGGGGGGGGGCAGAGCAAAGGATTGGGGACCAGCCCAGAGTCAGGTGAGGATGAGCCTATGGCCCAGAAAAGGACCAACTCATCTCTTGGTGTCCTATCCCTCTCTGGCAGGGCCCCCTCTCTCTGAGACAGCCCCTGTTGTGCTGGGGAGGTGCGGGGGCGGGGGGGGGTCAGCTGCAGCCCACGCTTCCGGTTTGACTAGCCCGGTGCAAATGCTGTCTTGAAATGAGATACTTTTCTTGTAGCAGAGAACATGTCCCTGATCTCCCCCATACCCACTCTCTATAAGCCATTCATGAAAGCAGGGACACCAGGCAAACAGTGGTTCACCCTTCTCCTCGCATGGGTCTCCTTCTTGCCATATTTCTAGTTCTTGGACAAACTTCAGGCAGATATCTGTATGATCCAAGTCCCCAAATACCCAGAATTGGATCTTTTGGTCTTTACAACCTAGATGGGGCTGAGGAAATTTTGCTTTGGATCCAGATTATCCAGAAAATGGCTTCGGCTGTGCTTGTTGGTTCAGTTCTCAGGAGGTGCCCTTTGTGAGTCTGGTGGGGTGGAGAGGGCAGTGATTTGGGACAGAAAGTGCTTGGGTCTAGTGTTGTCTTGGGCAAGTAGGAAGCTGGCAGTTAGTAGGGGTTGAAGAAGACATGCACAGCCTCTTCCAACGGGAAGAAGAATGTTCCCACCACGCTAGGCTGTCTCAAGGGGACAAAAACAGGCCAGGCGGCCCCGGCAATCAGGCAGGGAAGGATCGGGAGCCTTGGTCCATGGTTCCATCCAGCCTCACAGACACAGTGCCAGCTTGGGCCCATCTTAACCACCCTGCCACCCCTACTGGGACAGATACTTCCTCAGCCTGCCCCAACCCCTCGCCCTGCAACAGCACAGGGAGCCTGCCAGGTGGATCTCCTTCCCAACCACGCTTGCCCCGCTGCATGGACCTCTGGCTCACCCAACCCGGCCTCTCCAGCTTTTCTTCCCTCCCTCCCCGTCTACCACTCCGACATCGTCACATAGTCCCAGGAAGGGGGGCCGGTCCCTGGAGTCCCCTGTTCTCTTACCCTAGGGTCTGAAATCTGGCCAAGGAGAGGGGGCATACTGAGTCTATTCCAGAACTCTCTCCCAGCCAGGGTCCTATTTTAGGGAAGAGGAGCAAGCAGAGTTACCGCTAACGAGGCTGGAGGCCAAGGGAGCGAGTGGCTGGCGTCTACAGAGAGGCCCTGTGGCCTTTGGGCAGCCACAGGAACTCACCAGATCCCAGCCCAACATCAGAGATGACCCCGTAGGGGTCATGTGGGCACCACTCCGTGGGACATGGGGCCAACACATGCCTGAACCAAATTGTTCTCTCAGATGCAGGAAGAGTCATACATGTCATACCCCCCTCCTCCACCGTGTGAGGACCACACGTCTGGACACTTGGGGAATCTGTGCCCTCCAGGGAGTCTGAGCCTGTAATTCAGACCATCCTCAAGGCCCTCAGGGCTCAGGAGGACCTGTCTCCAACATCTGTTGCTGGCATCTTGGCAGTGTCTTAGGGACGCCGTCAGTGAGGGATCTCAGGCCCACAGCCACTCTGAACGGTCAAGTGGAACCAGACTCCCAGCTCCTTCTGCGGGCACAGTGCCCAAGGCCTCTGAGCACTTCCAGGGCCCACAAAGATGTCTGAAAACGAAAAAATAATCACTGCCTCTGAAATATAAATGCTATAAAAAGCAAAATTGACATTAACAAACCCTTAACTAAATAACAACCGAATGTCCTACTATGTCGATTAGCAGTGATTGTTATGTTCCTCGCAGGCCGTGGGTGCATTTCAGTATGCCTGATATGACAATAGGGTCTCTAAAAGTGACACTGTCTCTGGTCCACAGGCCCTGCCTTGACACATACCCTCAGACGAAAGGCTGCCCTCCTGTGGCTTCCCCTCCTTTCCCTTCTCTTCAGGGCTGCCCTTCATGTCCATGCAGCCTGATTGCAGGGGACTTACATGTTGGAGGAGACATACAGTGCTCCTGAAATTCCCTGCCATCCCCTCCCTTGGCTGGAGGCCTGACTGGAAGGAGACCTAGGTAGGAATTGCTTCCTCGGGCTGTAGGGGGTTGTGTCTGGATATGGTCTCTGATCTCAGCCTTGAAGCTGAACTGTCCAGGCAAGGGCCTGAGGTCAAGGCTGGGAAAGAAGATAGTCTTGGAATGGCTCCTATGTGTGGGGCCTTCTAGTCTCCTTTTCTCTAACCTACCCTCTGTACAAGGGCACCCTATCCTGGTGGGGAGCAGGCACGACCAAGAAATTGGGGCTGAGATGGGGAGGACTGACTGGAGAAGAAGTGCTACAGGTCTTTGTGGTTGGGTGGTCCGTGTGCCTTGATGGGGGTCTGGGGGCCCCAACACCCTAGCTTGAGCCCATGGAATCGAGTCTGCTATAATCATTCACACCTAGGCATTCATTCATTTATTCTTCAAATCTACACTAACGCCCATTGTGGGCTCAGCCCCGTGTAACACAATAGCACTACAAACATCAATGAGACACTGCGTCTACAATCCTCCATTCACGAAAGGTGGAGGGCCATGTGTCAGACAGGATGCAATGTTTGTGTGTGTGTGTCCCTGGATTTGAAGAAACTGGGAAGTTACTCCCAGTCCACCTTAAGTGCTTCTTCAAACGGCCTAAAATCTCAGCCTGGGGTAGGGGTGGGAGGGGGCATGGTTTTGGGTGAAGAAAATGGATTTCTTTTCAAATGCTTTTCAAAGACAAATAAACCTGAAAGGATCAATCTGAAATCAGTCATTTTTACCCAAGTACAAATTTGTCCTTTAATCTTTCTACCCCTGAAGTTTTCCTTGGGAGCCCTGAGGCCCCAATCCTGTCCTGCTTTTGTGAGCCGGTATCCAGTCTCCATGATGAGACTGTAAGGCCCCTGAGGTCAGAGACCGGGTCTCTCGCCTCCTGGCACGGGCGCCGGGCTGGTCAACAGCAGGCGGTGGCTGAATGAATGGATGGGTATCCGGAGAGGCAGAGCTCCAGGGAATGTGGGGGTGGTGGATGGACAGAGTTCACACTGAACCCCGGTTTCCTCCTTCCTCCACTCCCCTCCCCCACCCCCGCCCCGCCCCGCCCCCTACCGCTCCGTCTGGGCAGAGCTCACTCCTGACAGCTTGGAGACAGCTCCCATCCCTCTCCAAGCTAAGCTGGCTCCACAGTATAGCCCTCCTGAGACATCACCCACCCCCACAGGGGTGGCATCGTCCTGAAGCTGTGCGTGGTGCAAGCGAGGGAGAGAAACACCAGGAAGCATGCTTTAGACACCACTTTCCCTGGGTCCATCTGATTTCAAATACTCTGCAGTGATTCTGTACAGAGGTCCCCTAAGCACACAGGTATTTGCTAGGCTATTATCTACCCCTTAACCCTGGCTCATGTGTCCGTTTGGAGGAAGTGGATTAGTATTATCTCCTCTGCCCTGTCCCCGGGGGGTATGCGGTCTCTGATTTGTCACTATGGGAAGAGGCTGAGAGCAGGAACCCTGGGTCTGGCTCCGAGCTGTGTCATCTTGGGCAGGTCAGCCCCTCTCTGGGGGTTTCTTCTCAGTAAAAGAAGGGTTTGGACAGAAGACTCCCACTCATTATATTTGATGGTTTTTCCCATCCTGAATACTGTGTCTCCTAGAGCCTGAAGTCTGAAGTTTCTGCCTCACCACACGGTTCCCAGCAGGCAAAGAGCCCTGGGTGGGTGGGTGGGGGTGCAGCTCTCGGACCTTCCTTCTCTTTCCAGCTGGGAGATGTCTGGCCCCTCATGGTCAGGCTGTAACTCCCTCCTCAGTCTTCTCTCCACCCCGTTCCCTGCTCCTCTGTGACAGATTGGTTCCCCTGCCCCTCACCTGGCCCCATCCATCTTGCACACCCCTTTGCTCCTCCATCCCGCCTCTCCCCACTCAAAGGGCTGGAGAAGCTGGGTCCTGGGAGGTTGCCTGACTTTGCTACACTCCACAGTTTCTCTGCTCCCCCCACCCCCATCACCAGTCCTAAAAGCAAAGGAATGTTCTGGAGTTTGGGAAGGATGGGGGCCCGCCAGAGGAGGGAGGAAGGGGAGGAGGCAGCTTTGTCCTGTCAGTATCTGAGCTCTAAATAGAACAGAGCGGCTGGGCTGGGGGAATGAAAATAAACAGCCCCTCCAAGCAGCCCCTTCCTAGCAGTTACCGGACTTGCCTTCTAGTTCCTCAGCCCAGGGCCATTTCCCTCCCCTCTTCTCCCCTGCTCTCTGTCTGATCCCAGGGAGTAGTGGGGCGGGGGGGGGGGGGGGGGGGGTCTATACCTTAGAGGGAGTGAGGCGTACTGGTTCAGGCTGTGTGGCTTTGGGGAACTCACCTCCCCTCTCTGGGCTTCGGTGAGGAGAGCCCACTAAATGGAAGGATCAGCTCAGAGGTGGCTGGAACTTTTTCTCCCTCAAGAAAGGGTTCTTATCCCAGTGATTCTCATGTGGCATAAACTTGGAAACTCTCTCCCTTTAAAAACATGACCCCCAATTTCAGGGTCAATTTATGGTCAGGTTCAAATTACACTGGTTTGCCTGTGCCCTTGGGGGAAATTCTCAGACTCACCCCCAGGACTGGGGATTGCCCACCACCCCATCCCCCAGCACAGAAGGATGATCCATGGTAGTCAGCAGGAAGGGACCTCCTTGGGGATCAGGAGTAGCTGGGTTCATGCACATGTTCTGAGTAGTTCAGGCCAAATTACCCATTCTGGGTCCTGGAACCACTGGGATGCTGAATTATAGGGGTTGTCTTTGGAGCTCAGTGCGGTGGCCTCTCCAGTCTCATTGGCGCAATGAGGACTCAACCAGTAAACCCCAGAGGGCTCTGGTCTCTGCCCAGTGCTTGCCCTGAGATGTGAGCAGGGACCCTAAGAGCAAGAGCCCTAAGAGCCCTAAGAGCAAGAGTCCCCAAGATCTCCAGGGAGGGGCTAGCTGCCTCCAGCTTCTCCGGGCAGGTAGTTGGAAAGTCAGGGGGCAACTTGGATTTCTTCTGGGCCCCTGATTTCACACAGGCGGGGTCAGAAGCCCACACGGGCTTGGTGCAGCTGAGACCCTGCATCAGGAGGGGAAGGTAGTGTGTTGGGAGTCTTGTAGCCTCCTCCCACCTTCGGCCCCCAGCCTCTTCCCTCTTTTCTTTCCTTCTTTCTCTCTGCTCTCTCCCCCTCCCCCTCCTCTCCCTCACAAAAGCTCTCTGTACACAGCCACTTCCTCTGGCTGCTGTCTCTGAGCCCAGACCTTATGAGAACCATATGGGGGAAAGAGGGTGGAAGAGAAGGGGGTGGGGAAGCTGGCGAGGGCCCGCCCCTCCAGCCAACATCTTTCCACTCCCCTCAGGCTCTGCGCACTGGCCGTTGGCACACTTTGCCCCAAACTCCCCCAACTGGATCTTGGTGGCTGGGGTGAGGGGCACTGGGGGGAGGGCCCCGTCCAGAGCTGGGGCTTCAGAGGGAGATCTGTGTTCGAGAACCACTTTCCTGAGACTGGAGCAAGCGCAAGGGCTGTGAAGGGGCCTCCCCTTCCCCCATGCTGCTCCTAAAGACCACCAAACCCACAGCAAAAGGACCCAGCCACCATTAGGTGCGTCTGAATGGCAAATGCCCCTTCTCTTCCATGCGGGTTTTTGACGTGGTGGGCCGCCCCCTGCCCCAGAAACGGGAGGCGAGGCTCGGCTGGCGGTGCGGAGGGGGTGTGTGGGTTCTGGGAGAGTCCGGAGTGACCAGTACCGCACCTGCCCCCTCCGCACCCAGCCTTGGAATGTTCCCAGGTCAAAAGGGCCAAGGTTCTGCTGGGAAGGAACTGGGTTTTTGAAAGCAGCTTTTGTGTCCGCTGGGTCCCAAATCCAGCCAGGTGAGCACTGAGTCCCTCACCTGAGAGGAATGGAAAGCAGCCCAACCAGCTAATCCTGGCCTCAGTTTGCTCAGCCTGTAAGATGGGAGATGCAGGGCTGGATTTGCTGATCTGCAAGGGCCTTTTCAGTGCAGACGGTCTAGGAATTTATGTGGTGGCTGGAATCCTCTGAGGGGCTGCTCCGATGTCCTGCAAGGTCCTCGCAGGAGATTTCCTTCTGGAGTTATCTGTTATCAGTCCTTTCCTAGAATTCCTTATTACCCCTTCCCCCTCCCTCTCACTCCCAGAGCTGCCAAGCAGAGGGCAGGCCCATCAGCTGCTGCCCAGGAATGGGTGGGGGGTTCACAGGGCTCCTCATCTCTCTCCCAGGCTCTCCCCAAAACAAGTCACCCACCACACCCCCCATGAGACCTTCCCCCTTGGGGGAGAGCCATAAAGGCTCCTGCTCCGGACAGGAGCCTCGGTGCCCATGGCTGTCCTGTGGACTGAGCTGAGGGGTGGGACCGATGGATCAGGAAGGGAGCCAAGAGTTCTGCTTTCCTGGAAAACTGTGCATGAAAATCCATTAGAAGGGAAAAGAGCAAAGGGTGGGGAGAGGGGGCACACGGTCTAGAAAAACAGAAGGCAGAAGTTAAGATAATAGGGGTGGAGGTGGAAGGGTTTTCAGTGAGGTAAATAGGGCTGTTCATGGAATTGCCTCAGAACTGCCTACAAGCTCTCTCTGAGCAGAGACGGGAGGCTCCTTGCACACAGGCACCTGATCTAGCGCTTTCTTTGCCTGAGTAATCCCAGCACTGGTGTCTACCAGGTTTCCCAAGGGGGAGTCCCGGGTCCCCTTGAGCAGGGTGGGGTGTGAGGGGGACTGGAACCTGGTGGCCCATTCTGGAGGGAAACAGGGGAGGAGGGAGGTAAAGCCATGATGCATTAAAAAAAAAACAAAACCAAAACCAAAAAACAACAAACATCAGCCTAAGTCCTATTGTTTGTACCAGGTGACAGGCAAAAAGGTGAAAGGAAACAAAAAAAGTAAGGAGGAGGAGTTCGGGAGGGTGTGGAGAAGTTTTCCAAGCTCTTAGCATCATGCTTTGCTGCCAGGCTGAAGCCCCTTCCCAGCCCTGTCTCTCTTCTTCCCTCAAGAGGCATGCTGGGAAGGGATGGGTATGGCTGAACCCTGAGAAGAGAATCCCTGCCCAGCAACCAGGATCAGGATTATGTGGGGCCTGGAGGGAGAGCCTAAGAAATATGTCCATGGCTGGGATTCAGTCGCACTCTAGGCTGATGGGCCAGTGGGCTCTCAGGGGCTTCTAGGGCCTGCCCTGCCATCACTGTGGGGATGTCCAGCCAGGCTCAGGGGCTGTTCCTATGGAAGGTATCTTAAGCCAGCCAGGTCAGTGGCCTGGGACAAAGAAGAGGCCCTTCCTCTGGGAATGGTTTGCGATGGGAAGGTGAGCTAGCAGTCACGTTTGCTGCTGCCCTGTCACAATATATTCTCACCAAGAGTTGTCTGTGCCCACTCACTCACTCCTTGCAGTGGCGTCGGTGGGAATTAGCTATGGCTGGAAAGCATTAGTTACCAAATCATTCTAAGATGTACTGCAAAACCACCTTTTAATGTTTCCCCCCCTTTTTTCTGCCTTCAGTATGTTAGGATTCCCTAATCCCAACAAGCAGACATACAGAGCGACGGTGTCCCCCATATGTGTGTGAGCACAGCCACAAGAGCCAGTGCACAGATGCACAGACACACAGAGTCCTCTCTTGAACTGAGTTATCATTGCTCAGCGGGGACTCACACAGACTCCCGCCCAACCATTCCACACAGCAAGCATTTTTCTCCTCCAGAACTGAGTGGGCCAGGGAATGCCCAGGCCTGTCTGGACCCTTCAACACCACTGGACAATCAAAGAGACCAGGAAAGAGCAGCCACAGCTGCCTTCCCAGGCCACGGCCACATCCCAGGGCTGCTGCTGAGACGTGGGAGCCGGCGGACACATTGCCTCCACTCCCCCCAATGCACACACATACACGCCCGCGCACGCGCGCGCGCGCGCGCGCGCACACACACACACACACACACACCCCAGCTGGGGAAAATGCAGGCCAGGCGGCCAACGTCAGAGGCTGACCAGTCGTGTCCTGTCAGGAAGCCGGCAGCCTCTGAACTCACCCAACCAGAGGCATTACTGTATTGTTCTGGACACAATCAGGATAGACTGTGAGCCAGCCCCAACTCTGGGCAAGGGGCGGCGGGGGACGGTTGCCACTGGGGTCAGGAAGCCAGGAAAGGGGAAGCGCATGCAGGTTAGGTCCGGGACAGGAAAGGCATGGGCCGCGGCTAGGGCCGGACCCTCCACTCCACGGCGTGCGTGGAGCTGGGAGCACGTGGTCAGGGCAGGAAATCGCTGCCGCGGGTCGGGGTCGCTAATTCTCCTGCGGTTGTGGGGGCTTCAGGCCCCCATCAAGGAGGCTTGGGGGCGGGTGGTGGTTCGAGCCGCGCTCGTAGCCAGCAAAGTGAGAGCTCGGGAGGGCCCTGGCTGAGAAAGGAAACAGGATGACGGAAGGAGGCTGGGAGGCAGCCGCCTCCCCCTCAGCCAGGTTTCTTTCTTCGCAGTCTTGGAGCGAAGAAGTCAATCGATTAACGGCCAAAGGTCGTGTTGTACCCAGGGGAGGTAAAGGAGAGGGCGGGATGCAGCACCCGGCGCACAGCTCACTTCACCGACGCGCGCGGAGGGAGAGGGGCCAGAGGGCGACCGGGACGCCGGGGTCTCATCCAGGCCAGAAGCGCCGCAATCCCAAGGACAGATTTGCCGAGCCCTCCCTCCCGCCTGTCCCGCGGAGACAGTCTGGAAGCGGGGCTGGCAGGCTCGTGGGGCGGGTGGGGCGCCCCCCACTGGAGGAGCCAGGCCCGCGGGGTGAACCCGGGAGATTCCTCCAGCCCGGCCGAGGACGCGTCCTCCGAGGTGACGACCACAGCCACCTTTTGGGCCGCGGGTCGATCTTTCCTGAGCCTTCTTCCCCCAGCCCACCCACCTCAGGTCCCCGAAGTCTGCAACACCAGCCCAGACTGGAAAGTCGAGGGGCGTGGGCATCCCGCCAGGGCGCATTCCCCTCACCTGTGCAGGTGAGTGGGCGCCCGCTGTCCCTCTCTCTGGGGCGCAGACGCCCCCGAAGTCCCCTCCTCCTTCCACACCCCGGAGCCCTAATCCTTCCCGTACTTCTCCAAGCCTCCCTTCACGGAGCCTGGACGCAGGCCTGTCCTAAAGTCTCTGAAGCGGCGGCAACGTCCCGTCCCCCTCTTCCCGCCCCTCCCGTCCTGTCTTCCTTCTCGCCCTCGTCGGCGCTCGGGCCGGCCGAGTAGGGTACTCACAGGGTAACGGTGCCGTTAGGCAGAAGGCCGGGCTCCGGAGGCTCCGGGAGGTCCCCGCCGCCGCACACCACCCTCCTACGCGCCGGGTTGGGGGCGCCGCCGCTTAGCCCCTTGGGCCGCTCCCCCGAGCATTTGCAGCTGCGGATGGGCACGGGGCAGCCGGGCGCGCCCCGGGTCTCGGGCGCCAGGAGCAGTAGCCACGGCAGCAGTGGCAGCAGCAGGCGCGCTGGCGCCCCCCGCATCCTGCGTCCCGCGGCGCCCATCAGCCCATCGCCCCGCGGGGACCCACAGCGCTGGGGCCCGTCTGCGCGCCGGCCACAGGGACCCGGGCTTGCGGGAGGCGTGCTCAGCGGGGGCCCGGGGCGTCCGAGGGCGGGGCGGGGGGCCCTGGGCGGAGGCAAGCCCCGGGGTCCCCGCCGCCGCGCCCCGGGGGCATGTCCGGCGAGCGCCCCGGCGGGGAGGACGCGGGCGCGGCTGTCAGCGCGGCGCAGGCGGCCCCCGGCGGCGCGGCCCGAGGCTCTGCGCCGTGCTCCCGGGCCGGCTGAGGCCGGACCGCTCCGCGACGCCTGCTCCCTTCTTGCCGGGCCGGGACCTAGCGGATCGCGCCGGGCTCCTGCTGCCGCCGCCGCCGCCGCCTCTCCGTGCCATGGATGGAGGCAGCTCCTGCGCGGCGCCGCTCCCGCCGCCGCCGGCCCCCGCCCGCCCTCCGCGGAGGGCGCCCTCCCCTCGCCGGCTCGCCCGTCCGCGAGGCCCTAGTGCCTCCCGACACGCAGCCAGGCCGCTGCCCTCCTGGGAGCGAGAGCGGGCCGGGCGGCTTGAGGCCCCGTTTGTCCCGCGAGCCCGCCCTGAACCTAGACTTTCTCCGTCCCGCCCCTCTTCTCCGGGCCGGGACTCTTCCTCTCCACACCCCATCTCGGACCTCAGAGTCAACCACCATCACTTTCCACAAAACCCTCCCTGGCTCAAGCTCATCCAGCCCGCGCCCCCGTGTTCTGGGTCTTTCATTGCCCTGCGGGTTTGGCCGGAGATACCTGGTGCTGCCTGTTTGGGATTGTGATTGAACTTCGTTCACCGTCCTGGGGTCGCTGAGACTCAGCTTCGCTTGGCTCCTGACCTGATGGGCTAGTCTGGAAGCCGGCTCTCCCTCCCACAGACCTAGGAGTCTCAGACCCTCCTCTGACGCCGGTGACCTCACGCAGCGGGGGGTGCTTGTCACTCAGCCAAGGAGGGGTCAAAGGCCAAGGCAACAGGCTAGATCTGGCCTCTTATGTGTGTGTGCGTGTGCGTGTGGGGTGGGGGCACGCGTGTGTGTTTGGGAGGCAGTGGGAATGAGGGAAATGGGAAGAGAAACAGCAGGGAACCTACCAGGGTGTGGAAAGAGCACTGCACTGTGAGTCAGGAGAGCCTCATTCTAGACAGCTCTATTTGACTTTGAACACAGCCTCTAATATCCTGGAGTATCTCTAGTCTCTGGGGTCAAAATGGGGCTCTGCCTGCCCCCTAGTTTATGAATGTCAGCTGTGGCATTTGAATGAGTGAGTGAGAGAGGGGCACTCAGTTTCCATAGGCAGAGGGCTGGGGGCTTTGGGTAGCGTCTGACCTTGACAACTGGGGATGGAAATGAAAGTTTGACCAAGGGTCTTAGATGCGCTGTAATGCAAGCTGGGAATGGGGCTGGGATCAGAGGAAAAGGGAAGTGCGGTCCAGTGTGTCTGCTCCCTCAGTTTCTCCACAAAGTGGCCGTACCTGCCACTTAATAGACCCTTTGCTGCTGAGGAGCAGGCTGCCTGGGTTGGGGGATCCATGGGCAGGAGTCCTGTTCCTCATCTTTTACTGTGTCACCTAAGAAGGTCGCCATCTGCCGCCTTCCTTCTGTGCTCTTGGCCTTGTTGGTGTGTGTGGCACCTTTTCCAGCACTGTGGCCTTTCATCCAGTCTCCCACCTCTCTCTGCGGGGAAGCGCCTTCTCTTCCTGGCCCCCAGTGGCAGACACTGGGCCCAGACACTGGCTTCTTCACTTTCCCTCTCTGGCTCCACCAGTCTCTCCAGGCCGCAGGCTCTGGTTCCTTCAACTTCCAAAGATAAATAAATAGTGATTGCAAATGGAGTAAGAGAGAAGGGGCACCGACTCCCCAGCAGGAGCCCTCCGCGGGGCGGCAGGCAGGCTGAGACCGCATTCCTTTGGAAGGGTCGAGATAGAGCCACGGCCACAGGCACGGTCTGCCATTCAACTCTCCTGCTCCCAGGCAAGGAAAACTTCTCAGAGAGGAGGAGGAGAGGGCTCTGGCCTGGGTCACACAGCTTCTTTTGTCAATTCCTTTTGCTAAACGAAGACAGAAGTCTGGACGGGAGTTGCGCTGTGACATGAACTCTCTGAGGCTGTATAGAGGCCACATGACATTTAATGAGGCAGAGCTTCCCCACAGGTGGGACCAAGGTGCCTCACGGGGACATTTATAAAATGCTGTCCTGTCCTGCTTGGCATCACGTTTGACTTCCATACCCGCCCAGAGGAGGTGAATGGGGGCAGGAGTCACTTTCCCATTTTACAAGTGTGGATGAGGAAACTGAGTCACGAGCAGTAAACGGCCAGGCCTGGGAAGTTACCCTCTGACTGCTTTTCAGGTGCTCTTTCCTCTGAACCGCTCAAAGCTTTTCCCACAGGATGCTTCCTGGTTTAGCTGTTCTCAGAGGTGCAGGGTGGGATGAATGAGTGGCCTACATGAAAATCTTTTTGTTTCAAAGTTTGTTTGGGACAGAGGGAGAACTCACACTTAGTCCCAATCTCCAGAAGTCTGGCTAGGGAGTTTGGCCAATTCAATACACCCGGATGGTGTGATGAACTCTTCAATGGGATAGGGATAAGGTACCATGATAATAGAGAGGAGGCTGAATTGATCCTACCGAAGCAAGAGAGAGAGGGAGCTTACCAAAAGTTTTAGTCCCATTTAGGGGAGACTGACTCCACCTGACTCTACTAAACCATAATTATTCCCTAAGGGTCTGGGGCTCACATCTCCTCTGTCGCTCTCAAAAGAAGTTTGCCTTTGCTAGGTTCTAGCTGCTAGCCAACCTCTCTGTGCCCCCAGCTTCGATGCTGATCCAGTCCTCCTTGTCAAGGGATAGCTGGGGCCTCTTGACATGGGTCACCCCACGGGAGACCAGCCCCTCCATTTGGAGCAGCAGTGAGTGGAAGATGGGGTGACGGTCAGTGTCCCCTCCATCAGAGACTGGAGCAGACCAGAGCCACCACAGGGGGACCTGCACAAAGGACACCTAACATCTCCTGAGTGCTTATTATGTGCCAGGCACTTGTTGACTACATTTAAAAATTTTTTTCTTTAATGTTTATTTATTTTTTGAGAGAAAGAGAGACAGAAACAGTGTGAGCAGGGGAGGGCAGAGAGAGTGAGAGGGGGGACACAGAATCCAAAGTAGGCTCCAGTCTCTGAGCTGTCAGCACAGAGCCCAATGTGGGACTCGAACTCACAAGCTGTGAGATCGTGACCTGAGCCGCAGTCAGACGCTTAACTGACTGAGCCACCCAGGTGCCCTGCTTGTTGACTACATTTTACAAGAATTAGCTCCTTTAGGCCTCCCAACACGGTGAGGATGTTTTAGCAGAGAACTGAGGCGTGAAGAGGCACCTTAATAGTCCAAAGGATACAAGCTAGTAAGTGATAGAAATAGGGTTTGAACCCAGGCACTCTGGGCTCCAGAGTCCAAATTTTAAACCACCATGATCTATAATTTTTGGAGAGGAGAAGGGCTCTCAATAGTTCCCCCCACATTTTACTTCCCGTGAGTTTTTCTCATTTTTTTTCAATTCTGCTTTCTTTTCTTTTTTTTTTTTTAATATGAAATTTATCATCAAGAGGTTTTCTTGTTTTGATTCCCTGGCCCTTTCAGAGCTGAACCTCTGTAGATGTCCACTCCCACACCATAGCTGGTAGTGGACCCAGGACTCCTATTCTGACAGAGTCAGGGAAGGCAGAAACTGTCCAAAGCGGTCTCCCTGCTCAGCTAGAAGAGAGTTACAGGTGAATAAAGACCGTAACACGTGTAGACTCTGAGCCGGCAGGAGCTAGGGTTCCCAGCTCCATGTGCTACTCTGTCCTCACCTCTATTGTGTGGGGACCCCCTCCTGGATGTTCACCTTTGAATTCTTAGGTTTTCTAACTCCCTCTGTGCCTTGTGGCCTTTCAGCGGCAGGATCCCAACACAGACCCAGGACGACAGTACATGAGATAATGGCCCATAATTGGGTCTATATGTCACGTTTCTCCAGGGCTCCACCAGCTTAGACAGATGCAATGAAGGCACAGAGCCCGTGACACCCCCATTCTCCCACCTCCCTCCCAGGAGGGCTGTGCCAGGCAGTCCTCTGGGCTCTCTGTCCCTCTTCCCTGTCCTGTACCTTCCTCTGGGGACTGGGCTGAGCTGCCTGTCCTGATGGAACATTCACACTGAGTATTTGTGAGACGGAAATGCTCGTGCCCCAACCAGAAGGAATGGATAAGACTTGGGAGAAGCCACCCAGATAAATACTTGGGCCTGCAAGGGCTTCCCATTGGTGATCAGATGTTACCGCACGTTAGGGACCTGTGTATGATTTGGGTACTCCCGCAGGAAGTGGTCATGATCTCTGTCTCTATTCAGATTGGACTCACCCTTTAAAGTAAAATCTACTTGCCTTCTCTCAGATGATGGACTGGCTCCTGCATTTTGAGAACAGTGGCTAAGATCATGGACTCTGCAGCTGGATTCAAATCCTGGCTCTCTGTTTTATGGCTCATGTGACTTTGGGCAAATCACTTAATTTACCTAGGCCTCAGTTTTCCCATCTGCGAAATGGGGGATAAAAAATAGTGTCCCCCTCATCATTGTAATGATGATGTCAGTTGTGTATAAATGATGCCCGTGTGGTATAATCCAAAAATATACTTCGTCCTGGCTTCTGACCCAGAGCCCCTGAAACCCTCGGCATTTCCTCAGGGATAGGAGTGTCTTTCCTTATTCATAAGGAGCCTCTTGGATCACACCTGAGTTTCTGCTAATGCTGACTGAAGGTGGAAATCTGAGGTAGCCTCCTGATGGGAGATGGGGCCTGTCACCGGAGAGAACTAGTGGTTAGAGGGTTGGAAATTTCAGTGCCACCGGCCTCTGCCTCTGGGAAAGGGGTAGGGGTGCTGGAGATTGAGGTCTATAAAGACTTCAACAATGAGGGGCGTCTGGGTGGCTCAGTCAGTTAAGGGGTCTGACCTCAGCTCAGGTCATGATCTCACGGTTCATGAGTTCAAGCCCCACATCAGGCTCTGTGCTGGTGGCCCAGAGCCTGCTTGGGATTCTCTGTCTCTTTCTCTCCCTCCATCCTTTTCCCACTGGCACTCTCTCTCTGTCTCAAAATAAATAAATAAACTTAAAAAAAAACCGCCAACAATGAGATTCATGCTTCCAGATTGGTGAACACAGCAAGGTGCTGGGAGGGCCACACATCTGGGGAGGACAAGGGAACTTCGCCTCCTCTCCCCGTACCTTGTCCTATGCATCTCTTCCATTTGGCTGTTCCCGAGTTGCATCCTTAAAAATAAGCCAGCAAAGGTAAGTAAAGTGTCTCCCCGAGTCCTGTGAGCCATCCCAGCAAGTTACCGAAACTGAACAAGAGGTCATGGGAAGCTCCGATTTACAGCCAGTCAGTCGGAAGTATGGGCAGCCCAAGACTCCCAACTGACATCTGAAGTGGGGAGACTGAGCCCTCACCCTGTGGGGTTTGCACTGTTTCTGCGACGGGAGAGTCGATGGATGTCAGAGAACACCCAGCCTGGCACCCCCAAGTGCTCAGTAAATGTTAGCTATCCTCCTTCCCTGGGGCTTCCTGCTGTTTTCCTAACTGGTCGTGTTGAAAAAGAAACACCAGAGCCACGATGGAGTCACTTGTGCTAAGCCCCACATCAGCAAACCAAGACTTAATACCCAGCCTGATTTCTGTTTCAGGCCTCTCAGGAATCTGACCTTTGACCAGTCAATCTGGCATAACCTTGTCAGCGCTAGTGAGGTAACCTGTGTGAAAGACCCCAGCTTTTTCCCAAAGGAAGGAGACCTCCAGGCTTCGCTAGAAACTTCCTTTTCCCACTCCCTTCTGCCGATAAGCCCCTTCAATTTTGTGCAGCTTTGAGGAGCCCCAGTCTGCTTGCTGGATGGGGCGCTGCCCTGTTCATGAGTCATTGAACACATTTATTCAGTTGAATTGCATTTCTAAACGGTACCTACTCAGTTCTGTCCTCTCTTACAGTTCACCGTTTACATATTTGACTCTTCCATTAGAATGGAGGGCCCCAGCAGAGGGAATTCTTTCATTTCTAGGATTTCCAGCCTGTTTTCGTGCCCAACAGACAGAAGAGACATTTATTTCATTCGTTCGACAAAGCGTGACAGAAGTCTTAGTCATTTATTTAAGCAACACGTATGGAGTGGCTACTGTATGCCAGATATTGTTTCTGGCACTGAAAATACAGCAGCAAACCCAAAGACAGTCTGTGGCCTGGTGACACTAACGTCATAGCAGAGGGGACAGATAACATGTAAATAACAAGTAAATAGGTGTAACCTGATAGATGGGGGTCAGATGAGGCAGCATAAGGCAATCAGGAATGATGAGGAAGACCCCTCCGACAAGGTGACCCCTGAGCAGAGTTCAGAAGGAACAGGGGAACAGGTCGCGTGGATTTGGGGGGACAGAGCGTTCCATGCACAGGGAACAGCAAGTGGCAGCAAGGTGGGAGGGCACTCCCCGTGCTCAGTCACGGAAGAGTTGGGGACCAGTGTGTTTGAAGCAGCCTAAGCCAGAGGAAGAGAAATAAGAGGTGTGGTCACAGTGCCCTTTGAGCTCATGTCCCCCTCACCCAGGGTATTGAAGACCCTGGGAAAGACTTTGAATTCTATTCTGAGTGAGAAGAAAAGCCTAGAAAGTTCACAAAAGAGAGTTACCTCATCTGAATTAGACATTTATTTATTTATTTATTTATTTATTTTAACATTTATTTATTTTTGAGACAGAGAGAGACAGAGCATGAACGGGGGAGGGTCAGAGAGAGAGGGAGACACAGAATCTGAAACAGGCTCCAGGCTCTGAGCGGTCAGCACAGAGCCCGACGTGGGGCTTGAACTCATGGACCACGAAATCATGACCTGAGCCGAAGTCGGCTGCTTAACCGACTGAGCCACCCAGGCGCCCCAGACTTTTATTTTTTTAATGTTTGTTTATTTATTGGTTTATTGATTTATTTTGAGACAGAGCGTGTGGGGTTGGGGAGGGGCAGAGGGAGAGGGAGAGGGAGAATCCCAAGCAGGGTCCGTGCTGTCAGTGCAGGGCCTGACGCGGGGCTCGATCCCACGAAGCATGCGATCGTGACTTGAGCTGAAAAAAGTCAGATGCTTAACTGACTGAACCACCCAGGTGCCCCTGAGTTAGACTTTTAAATCTGTCTGTCTGGCACATGGGGGATGACAAATCAGGGATGCAGGGGACCAGTTAGGTAGGAGGCCTGTCCGGTGGAGACGCTGTGGCACGTTGGGCCAAGTGGGCGGTGAAGGAGGCAGAAAGAGGTTGGATCCTGGATGTGGGGAAAGCGAGTCCAGCCGGATTCCCTGACACACTGGAAGTGGGGTGTGAGAAAATTTGTCAGGAATGCCCCCTAGCAGGGGGTGACCACACTTAGCATGGTGGGCCCCGTGTAATGTGTAAAACCGTCAGATCACTGTGGTGCATACCCGAGAGTAACATAACATGGTGCGTCAACTACACTTCAATTAAAAGAAAAGAAAAAGATTGACCTCCTAGGCGTTCGGGTTGAGCTGTGAGAAGAATGGAGCCACCATTTACTAAGCTGGAGAAGAATCAGGAAGGATAAAGTCTGGGGAGAAAATCAAGAGTTTGGCCCATCACTGTGTTGGGTGCTGGGGATACAATGTTAAAAAAAAAAAAAAAAAAAAAAAAAAAAAAAAAAAAAAAGCTGTGCTTGCTGCCCCCATGGAGTTGATAGCCTAGTAGGAGAGGCTGTGATTGAATAAATAAGGGCACAAATGGCTCTATAATCAGGAATTGTGATGGGCTGTGAAAGGAAGGGGGCCGCTAGATAGAATGATGAGGGACAGAGAGCCCTTAGTTTCCACTGGGGGCCAGGAAAGGCCTCGCTGAGGAAGTAGTGGCTAAGGTGACCCGGAAGAATAAACAGGCATCAGCCAGGCAAAGAGGGAGGCCAGGAGCTTCCCTAACCCCGGGCAGGAAAAAGCTTGGTGCCCTCGAGGACAGACCCATGTTGCTAGAGGGAGTGATGGGGGGCCGGTGATGGAGGGGCGAGGGCTCTCCTCCCTCCTTCCTCTCCCTGGCCAGCCCTGAGGCACGTCTGAAGGCTCCAGGCTCCTCAGAGCTCTGGTCTTACAGATGCATCAGGATTCAGGAAGGCTCTCGATTCACAGCCTTCTCAGGTCACAGAGGGGGAGGGCTTTTTCTGGTGGACTGAGGCAGCCCAGCCCATCAGGAGCTATGGTTTCATGGCTCCTTGGGGTCTGTGACCCATTTCTTCTAGGCCCCCTTGGAGGACCTGCTCCACCCATCGCCTTTTTTTCCCCAGAGGCAGTGGAGAGGATGAAGCCAGACACAGGCTGACGCCCCTCTTCCTGAGCCCTGTGGGGGTCAGACTATTCAGGTGCCAGAAGGCAGGCAAGCAACACTGGCCAGAAGGAGAGTGTGTGAGTGTGTGTGGGTAGGGGTGGGATGGGCGGAGGTGGCCGTGCAGGGGAGAGAGAAGGTGGCATGGGGCCAGCATTTTTCCAAAGGTGTGTGGACGTGAGGCTTCAAGGTTGTAGGAAAACAAGCATAGAGGAGAACAAGAGTGACATTTACTGAGGCACTAAGGTGCTGAGCACATCGTGTGTGCTACAGCTGATCCTTGAACAACGTGGATTTGAACTGTGTAGGTACACTTCTGGGTGGGTTCTTGTTTTTGTTTTTTGTTTCTTTTCGTTAAGTGTTTTTTTTTTTTAAGCTTATTTATTTATTAAATTTTTTTTCATGTTTATTTATTTTTGAAAGAGAGAGAGAGAGACAGAGCATAAGTTAAGGAGGGACGGAGAGAAGGAGGGAGATGCAGAATCCGAGCTGTCAGCACAGAGCCCAACGCGGGGCTTGAACTCACAAACCACGAGATGGTGACCTGAGCCGAAGTCGGACGCCTAACCGGCTGAGCCACCCAGGCGCCCCAGTTTATTTATTTATTTTGAGAGAGAGAGAGAACAGGGGAGGGGCAGAGAGAGAGGGAGCGAGAGAATCCCAAGCAGGATCTGCACTGTGAGAGCAGAACCCAATGCAGGGCTCGGTCCCACGAACCATGAGATCATGACCTGAGCCGAAGTCAGAGGCTTGACCGACTGGGCCACTCAGACGCCCCTGTGGATTTTTTTACAGTACAGTACTGTAAATGCATTTCTCTTTCTTATGATTTTCTTAATAACTTTTGTTTCTTCTAGCATACTTTATTGTAAGAATACAGTCTATAGCACGTATAGCATGCACAGCATGTGTTCACTGACTGTTTATATTACCAGTAAGGTACCTGGTCAACTGTAGGCTATTAGTAGTTAGGTGTTTGGGGAATCCAAAGTTGTATTCAGATTTTCGACTGTGCAGGGCGGTCAGTGCCCCCAACCGCCATGTTATGCAAGGGTCAACTGTATTTCATTTAATCCTCAGTGTCGCCCCCTATGGGGCTACTATATTGTCTCAGAGATGAGGACGTTGGAACTGCTCTTAACCAACTTAACGGCGGTTAAGCGACATGCGTGTGTGGGCACGCGTGCATGTGAGGACAGCTGCGTGTTGGGGCTGGAGAGGGCTCATTTGGCCTCACTCCTTTCTGTGCTATGACAGAGTCCCTCAGTGGAGCAGCTGGTCGGGGAGGGAAGTCGGGCTCTCCCAATCCCCCCCCCCCCACTCATGGTGGGTGAGGGCCTCCCCAACCCAGGGCCCAGGCTCACACATCAGCGTCCCTCTCAGCCCACGCAGCACTGAAGAAGACTGAAGAGGCGCAAAAAGCTACTTGGTGGAGAAAGCTGGCATGTGCTATTCCTGGTGGGAGGAGAGATCCAGATAAGCCTGGGGTATTTCGGGTCCCCCCATGCAGGGGGACAGGGCCAGCTGGGGGCTGGTGAGGCTGAGGACTGGGCTCTCCCTTTGCAAGGCATGTGGCAGGGGGCCCAAGGTTGAGGCAAACCTCAGACTTTGTCTAGAGCTAAGCTTGCTTCCAGCCCTCACCGCTATTTATAAAAATTATTTTTATCAAAGTAATGCACACAGATGGTTAAAATATGAAATCTCATGGAAGCGCTTGTAATGAAAAGGAACAGTCCCCTCCCAAACCAGCTCCCCGGAGGCGGCTTTCACCCGGTTTGCTTTTAGTTCTATGCTCTTTGTTGATGAAGCCACTGAGGGAGGTTTTTAGTCCCCTGGGAGGGGGGGGGGGGGGCGTTCCTCTGGCTGAGGGTGGCTTTGCAGGTTCAGCTTTCAGGAGCGCCCCCAACAGCTCTCCACCGGATGGAGCTGCCTTCAGGCTGGTGGCTCTCCATAGATTTTCAAACCTGGTTCTCTGGGTCACTGTTACCCTCTCCCAGCACCATGGCCTGTCCCCGCAGGTCCCTCTGGCCCACTTGGAGTGTGTGGGAAGCCCCTCCAGTCGCGGGGAGCCTCATTAACACACATCTATGGCTGAGCCTCAGCCTGGCAGGTTGGGTTTGTAATCTGCATGGGACCCCAATTCCCTGAAGCAGCTGTCCTCTTGGTGCCTTGCTGGCCATGGGGGATTTCTGGGCTGGCCCTTTGGCCTTTGTCTCTCTTATCTCCCTCTGCTTCTTTCCCTCTCTGTGTCATTTCTTCCTCCTTTCCTTTCCTGTCCACTTTGTGCACCCTAAACCTCTCCCCCACCCCACCCCCCTGGACAGTCAAGGTCAGACTTCCGTGCAGGAGATGAGGCTCTATTCCCTAAGACCTGTCAGGCTGCCTTGGGGCCCTGGCAGGCCTGTGGCCATGGAGGGGGAGGTTGGGAGAGACATCGAAGGAGGAGCCCCCTCCCTGGGCCTCCCTCCTGGGGACTGCGCTCAGGGAGTTTGGGTGTGTCACTGGAGTCTCAGTGCCCCGGGTGTGTGAGCCAGAGTATCTAGTTTTGGTTTCACTCGGGGCTGATTTGGCTGTTTTTCTGCCCCAGTCCCTAGCTGGGTCTTTGGTTTAAAGCTATGGGGAAGGGAAGCGAAGGCTTGGGTGTCCGGATTGGGCAGCCTGTTAAGGGGAAGTGGGGCCTCTTAACCTCCCTGTGTCCAGCTTCCTTATGTACTCACTGAGATGCCCATGAGGGCAGCTGGTTGCGGGCGCTCAGGAGTTAGTTGCCTCTTGGACGGTCTCCCTTCCTCCTCAGCCTTAGAGGATCATGTTTCATTTATGAAGGAAGGCAACAGTTTTCCCGACAGCCCTTATCTGCTGGGTCCATCAGGACTCCACCCCGGTTTTCCATGGAGATTCAGGCAGACCGCAAAGCCCAAGCGGCTGGGTCCAGCACAGGGACACTAATGTCTACTGAGATTTTACTATGTGCCAGGTTCTGTATACAGCGTTTTACACGCTGGATCGCATTAAAAAATACGTGTCCTTGATTTTTTTATGTTTAGCTAGTCTCTACACCCAACGTGGGGCTTGAACTGACGACCCTAAGATTGCGTTGATGCCTTAATCACATTTAAACTTCACAACAACACCAGGAGGCAGTCATTCTTCCTATCACCTTGGGGCACCTGGGTAAGTGGCCAACTCTTGATTTTGGTTCAGGTCATCATCTCACAGTCATGAGATCGAGGCCTCCCCCCCTCCCCACCTTAAGTGCTCTCTCTCTCTCTCAAAAAAGTTTAATATCACCGCTATTTACAGATGAGGAAACTGAGTCACCAAGGAGGTTAAGTCTTTGGCCGAAGGGAATTTGACTGGTGAGGAACAGATGTGGGAGTCAAACCCAGACAGACTGGTGCCAGAGTCTTGGAGCAAGCATTTTGGCTCTGTGTGTGCGTGCGCGCGCGCATGGGTACACACGTGTGCATGTGTGTGTGCCTGTGGGCAATAGCTGCTCCCCACCCCTGGCGTGGGCCTTCTCATTTCACTTCTGCAGCTCTTCTCCCTGTGAGCATGTTCCTAAATGAAATGCATAATGTCCTTTTGATGCCTGGGCTCCTTGAAGTAGACACAGTGAGAGCCCTGTTCCTCCGTCGCTGCCCGCCCCCCTCCCCCACCCTGCCACTGCCCCAGGCTTGGGCGTCAGCTCAGGGCTCTCAGGGGCACAGTGGCTGCCAGATTGGCCCGGGCCTCACAGGTGAACAGAGCCATACTGTGGACAGCCTATGCCACGGCCGAGACGCAGAGTCTGGGAGAAGGCCCGTGACCAGGCACACAGACCCAGGCCCAGGCAGAGGAAGAAGGTGGCTCTCACATGCATCCCAAACCTGGACCTTTACAGTCCCTGCAGGCCCCAAAGTCCTCGCACCGTCAGCAGCAAGGTCAAGTAGGAAAGCAAAGCAGGGACCCTGAGAGACCTCAGCTTTGAGGTTCTTGCCCTCACCTGCAGACAGTTTGTGGGGCAAAGGTGATGAAAGGGATCAGAGGCCAAGGTGAGTAGAGACAGGATGCAAAGAAGGAAAAAAGGGGAGACAGGGAGAGGGCTGGGCTCACCCAGAGGCCCCCCCCCAAATGGAGGGACACCCGCCCTCTTTCTCCGGTGGAGGAGACGCCCCTCTTCGGAAGCCAGCAGGAGGCAGGAAGGCTGTGCCCCACTAGGGTGAGACCAAGCGGGCTGGGCTGTCTGGTATGGAGGTGTCTGTGGGGAGCCCTGGGGGATCAGCGGCAGCCCCTCCAGCCTGAGGCCCAGCTGGTAATCTCTTCCCCGGGGGCCAGCCGCCCCAGCTGAGGAAAGCTGTTGGCGGAGGCTGCCTCTGCGGATCCTGGCTTTATCTTCCCCACACATTGAAACCATCAGGCCCTCCGACTGCAGCCTGCCTGGCCCTGTCAGCTAGAGACACCGCGCTTTCATCCAAACCAGACCTTCCCTCCTCTGGTTCCCCCCACCCCTCCCCCCACCGGGGCAGGGGGCAGTGAGCACAGCCTCACTCGTGCCCCCCTGGAGCCACTCTCAGAACTTCTTAACTAAAAGTTAAGATTTTGCTCTCCTCTCTGAAATGTTTACGAGGCCACCTTCCATGCTGGGCCCCTTGCTCCGCCCTCATTCTCCAAAGGGAATTTTAGTCGATGCTGCAGAAAGCGGGAGTTCTGGGGGCCCCCGAAGCACCAAGCTGCTCCATGAAAGCAGCGAGTGAACACTCTTCAGCGCTGCTTGTTCTGGAGAAGCCAAATCAGAGGCAAACCCTGAATTCCTCTTGCTCACGGCCAATAAAAACCTTGCTTCAGTGCCGGCTTCCTCTGCTGAAATCAGATATCCTAGTAATAAACAAGTCTGAAAGGCAGGGAAAGGCTCTTGCTTCTTTTTTCTGATTAGTTTTTCTTCCCTTTAAAAAAAGTTTTCTCCTATAACAGGACGCCTGCCCCAGAAACTTGAGCCCCGAATTGTGCCCTCTCCTGCCCCTGTACCCCCACCCCTTACCCTCTGGGTTTCTGCCGGCGGCGAAGGGTGGGGCCTGCCTTCCCCAACACTAGGCCACTAGGTGGCTGAGCTCAAAGTCAAGTCAAAGGGTCTTGGGGAGAAGGGTCTTTGCTGCGGGGGGAGTTGACTGCCAGCTTACAGGGAGAGCTGGGTTCTCAGCCTTCCGCTGCAGGTGGCGGTAAGCATTGGGAAAGTGAGGCAGGAGAGGTTGGGACCACTTTTTTCCCCCCTGAAGACAGTCCTTCTGAATCTCTCTCGGTGCATCACGGGGCCGTAAAAAGCCCAGCACTGTGGATTCTGGTGTTGAGGGCACAGGTGAGAAAGCCAGACAAAGTGCATCTCTGATGAGAGGGGCTCGTAGGGCAGAGGACTTGGAGTTTCCCTTCCTGGGGTTGTCCTCGCCTGGGCTCCCCTTCCTGTCCTTGTCCCTTCCCAGGGTAAGCCGTGTCTGCACACGTAGCCTGCTGTGGAGCGCCCTCCCCTATGTGCTGACATCTCTTCTCTCCCCTCCCTCCCCCAAATAGGTTTTTAAGTGACTTTGCTGTCAGAGATGCTATTCTGTTTGTTTTTCCTTCTGACACTATCTCTCTGGAGAGTTTCTGGTCAAGAGAATTATGTCGAGGCGGCAGATTGCAAAAGGATTGCGCCTAATGGGGAACAGACAGACAAGACACCTTTCAAGTCCAGCCAAGTTTTCCCCCCTCTTTTTCTCTCTCCCAACTTCTCATCTTCCTTTCTTGGCTTCAAAGTTGGCCCTGGTTTGTGCTAGTTTCTTCGGTACAGCTGGCGAGTAAGGTCACACATTGATTTTATTGTGGAGATTGGCAGCTGGGTCAAGCTTTGCTGCGGAGTCTGAGAGCCTCAGGGCGGCGCTGAGCTGGGGCGCCTGGGCGGGGTGGGGAGGAGTGGGGGGGAGGTGCTGGCAGGGGGCGCACGGAGCCCCCGGAGTGCAGCTTAGGAAGGCACTCAGGCACCCAAGGAGTGGCTTCTGCTCCTTTGTGAGCTCGGAAAACCTATTTGAAATACAAGAAAGGTACCCAAAGCCCCCTCCCCTTTGTCCCTAGCATATTCCATTTTAAATGTTCATCTGTGCTGGACTTTACCAGGCAAAGAGTGTTAGCTCTGAGGTCTCTTGCACCCTTGAAGTGATTAAAGGACAGGAGGTGAAGTTCAAGGGCCCCCTACGTTGTGTAGAGCCCCTCAACAACACGCGGCCACGGCCATGGCGGATGCCCATTGATGAAAACTGGCTGGAAAAGGGAGCCCTTTTCTTTTTTACCTATAGGCTTCTTGCAGGGAGAGGGCAGATTAGTACAACTTCTTGGTGGACGGTTTGGATTCTTTTGCCCTTAGTCATGAGGCTGATGTAATAGCAATTCGACTGATTTCATGGTAAAGACGGTCACAGTTCCCACAGCAAATCAGTTCCAATTGCACCACTGACAACATCCACCCTTATCACAGCCCTTCAGGAATTGGTGGGCGAGTCCTTCCTGTGCAGAGCTTTGGTGGGAAGCACGGGGCCACTGCTTTTCAGAAGGAAAGAAGTGCCTTGGGTTTTAAGAATGTCCCATTTGACCTCATTCCCCCATGTAGCCGTGGGGAACACAATTTCCTGCCAGTCTGGCTCAAAGGGGAAAAGGGCACTGCTCTGCACGACCCGATCTGGGCCTCGCGGCCCATGGGATAGTTTGAATCTGGGGGGAGGGGGGGTGTGTGGAGATGTGTGTTAGGGAAACAGGATGACAGAAGGGAGAGGCTGGGTTCCACTCAGGCTGGGTTTAATTCTCTCCTCCCTGCTCATCCTCACTGCTTGTGGTTTCAGAGTTTGTTCTGCATTAAAGATGTGTCAGTTTTCCACAACTGCAATAGACTAAAAGCATACAGTTCTTTAACGGGAAACCTATAGATCTAAGAATATGCCGCTTACCAATCATTATAAGCCTGCTCTGGACTGGGAATCAAGAGCCCGGAGTTTATTTCTTACTCTGCCACTGACCCACTCTACCCTCAGAAGAGCGTGCAGAGGGGCACCTGGGTGGCTCAGTTGGTTAAGTGTCTGATTTCTGCTCAGGTCATGAGCTCACGGTTCATGAGTTCGAGCCCCGTATCGGGCTCTGCGCTGATGGTGTGGAACCTGCTTGGGAGTCTGTCTCTCCTCTCTGACCCTCCCCAATGTCTCTCCCAAAATAAATAAACATTAAAAAAAAAAAAAAAAAGGAGTGCAGAACCTTCTCTGGGACTCCGCACTCTGTCCACAAAGGGACACCACCATGTAGCCTAAATTATCCTACCAACTTCTGTGAGGGCAAAATGAGAGAATATAGGGGAGAGCACTCTATGTGCCTGGAATGTTTAGAAAGTGAGGTGCGAGGAGCAGAGTATGATTCGAGCAATAGAGATGCAGTAGCTGGAAACTAGGAGGAAGTTTTCCAGGACAAAGCCTTGCGGGCTAATTGGGAGCCTCTGAGCATCCAAACCTTCTGAGGCAGACACCGGCCCTGGCAGCTGGTGGCACAGAGGATGCTAGGCTGAGTGGTGGGTCAGCCCCGAACAGCATGCTGTGGGGACCCGGGAAACTTGCTGGGGATGCTATCACTGATCTGATGAAAATCTGGGAGTGTTCTACCTGCTGCCTGTCACGTGTAACAAAACCAAAGTCACAATTTTGTTCAATTTTCTTTCCGCTGTGGGTACACTGGACAGACTTACCGTGGTTTCCCTTTCCTTATCTGCATTTGATCAGGCCCTGGCTCGCCTCTTTCATTGTTCTCAATCTCTAGGCACAATCCAGAGAGTTCTTTATTAAGCTTAGTTAGACCAGTTCCCCTCTCCCAAAGTGCTCCACGGCCACAGTCAGGCCACTAGCCCAGGTAGCAAAGAAATGAGGCATCTGGAAGAACCTAGCGGCGCCGCAAGAGTCAGTCACATCACTTGGAAAAATCGTGCTCTTTGGCCTCCACTCCTGCTCTCTGAAGGGGTGAGACTAAGGGTGAGGGGCCCCTCCCAGGAAATTTGCTGAGCTGGGAACCCCAATGCTTGCCCACAGGTTAGCCAATGTCGCCATCTAGAGGCCACTTAGAATACAGGTTCTTGCAGTAAGAGGTTAGTAAGCTCTTGATTTTGGTAATTCCTAAAATGCCAACATTTCCTTTTCTTGCCTTTAGAAGTTCAGAATTGCTCTCTCATCCACAGTGTGGCTTTGGCTGCATCTGGGACTTAAGGGAAGTCCTCCCCTGAAGCCAGGCTGGCACAATGTCAAGTGATGGGCACAGCTGCTACCTGTTGCTTCCAATGCCCCGCTCCTGTTAATACTCACTCGTTACACAGGGTCATAAAAAATAAATCTTTTAATTGCTTTGTAATTGGCACAGATGGTATAATTCAAACTCACATTTTTATTTACTAGACTCTGAGACATGTTATAGCTCTGACTGAAACAGTGCAGGAATCATAATGGTTTAAGTTTTACAAAATTACATTCAGCAACAGCAGCATCATGTTCTGAAAGTTATTTCATAAAATGAAGACTGGGGCTTGAATAAATAAGGAAAAAAACATCTAGAAAATAAACCACCCAGACGGAAGTCATCTGTTATGGATATCTGAGAATTGTGCTTTCTGGTGTTTGAAGACCTTGCTGCTACTTTATTAACAATCAAGAAGTTGCCAAATTCTGGCTTATATATATAGCAGGGCAGTGGGGACGAGGAAGGGCTTTAGAGGTGCCTGGAAAATGCTCTGCAGGAACAGGAACCTCAAAGCCAGGTCTTGTTGGAACTGTGGGCCTGAAATGGCCTTAAAGGAGTTTCTGGGGAGCTACACTCACTGTGGGGCTGGTCTTTGAGGCTGCCTAGAGATTGAGAAGGAGTCACTGGCCTTTGAGATAAGAAATCACCGTTAAGAGGATTAGAGTGGAGAACAAATCATAGCATTTAATTCTCATTGAGGAGAGCCCTGTCTCTTCAGGAGGATATTTGAAAGGCCCAAGTCCCTTTAGGTTACCCCTGCAGTTTTCAGGGTCCACAGGGACCACCGAGGTAACCAAAGACATAACCTCTGATCATTGTGATTTGGGTTTGCAGCACTACCTTGAGCCAGCTCCTGAAGTTACCTGCACTGTCATTCCAGAGTAGGGACAAATATTTACTGAGTGGAGTCAAACCTGGGCGCAGAAATCACTTTGCCCCAGAGCAGCAAAGGTGATTACTCAGTAGGGGGTCTGCATGAAGGGACTTTCCATTAATGTGGATGACAAATGGGAATCCCTCTCACTTTGGTGATTATAGGCATGAGTGACCACATTTTAACCTGGGGAAGGCATTTGTGGGTTGGTTGGTGCTCCTGGGCAGGATTCAATACTGAACTCGATTCCTGGCTACTGATTTGATACCTGTTTTGCAGAAATGTCTGGATTTCTCAAACCCAATCCAAAGCCACTACCTGAAGTGAGCTTCTTATGTCAGATCCTAAGTACACACGGTTCCCATCAACACCCACAATCATTAGCGCGCTCTCTCCAGGTCACAAGGAGAGCATGGCTGTGCTGTGACACGGGGAATACCAAAATGGAGACCAGGTAAGTGCATAGTTAGTGTTCCTGGACAGGCCCACGGGCCACGGCTGGCTGTGCCTGGGCTCAGTGTGCCTGGGCCACCTCCACTGGGGCCTTCAGGTCAGCCGGGGACTTGTCCAGGGCAGGTTTCTTGGAGTAATCTCGCTCTCCAAAAATGGTGCTTCCTATTCGGACATTCGTAGATCCTACTTCAATCTGTGGGAAAGAAGAGAGAGTATCAAGGGCTGAGTTTAAAATCATGCAGCAAATGCTGAAGTCCCGCCTCTCGTTCTGGCTTTGGAGAGGCTTCTATGAAGAACAAGGCTGAGGCAGCTGAAGAGGGGTGCAGGGCAGGGGTTCCCTTTGGGACAACAGCACCTCCGGGGGTGTGTATAAGAAGTCAGGATTTCCTTGGCTGTCACAGTGACTAGGGGACATGACTGCCATGGAGTTGGGGCTGTTAAGACGTGTCACCCTGTGTGACTGAGACACAGTGGCACAACGAAGGGTTGTCTGACAGCCCACACCCCTTTCTAACGTTCCACTGTCAGAAGAAAAAACCTCCCAGTAATTGTTTGAGCACGGGACCGAATTCCAGTTCACTTATAAACACAAAGCATTTTTGCACCGTTTTGATATATATGATTTTCCGAGACTGCGACTACTAGATACACACAGTGAGGTTGACACTTTAGTTTTTAGAACTTGATCAAGTTATTTACTGTTCCAGAGCCACACACCTCTCTCAGCATATAGTTACAGCTGTTGTGAATCTACCCGTAAGATGAACTCCAGACTATTTCATTAGGACTCACTGTCACACATCCATGCCCAAACATTTATACAGTGCGATGCTTTTTTAAAAAATTACAGTTTAGGGGCCTTTGGCTGGCTCAGTCGGTACAGCGTGTGACTCTGGATCTCAGGGTCATGAGCTCCAGCCCCACAGTGAGTGTAGAGATTACTTAAAAACAAAGAAAGAAAGAAAAATAAATTAAACTATAATTTTAAAAAGTCTATTTAAAAAAAAAATTTTTTTTTAATGTTTATTTATTTTTGAGACAGAGAGAGACTGAGCATGAATGGGGGGAGGGTCAGAGAGAGGGAGACACAGAATCCGAAGCAGGCTCTAGGCTCCGAGCTGTCAGCACAGAGCCTGACGCGGGGCTCGAACTCGTGAACCACAAGATCATGACCTGAACTGAAGTCGGACACTTAACTGACTGAGCCACCCAGGTGCCCCTGAAAAGTCTATTTTTGAGAGCGCGCACGTGCGAGAGAGTGAGCCAGGGAGGGGCAGAGAGAGAGGGAGACAGGATCCAAAGCAGGCTCTGTGCTGTCAGCGCACAGCCCAGACTCACGAACCATGAGATGGCAACCTGAGCCAAAGTCGGATGCTTAACCGACTGAGCCATCCAGGTGCCCCAAAAATAAAGAAAGAAAAATAAAAATTGAGCTATAATTTTTAAAAGAGTTTATTTATTTGTTTTTAAGTAATCTCTACACCCACCATGGGGCTTGAACTCACAACCCAGAGATCGAGAATCGCATGCTCTAGCAACTGGGCCAGCCAGGTGTCCCTTCTGATTTTTCTTTAGGGAATTAGATGGAGTTTAGGAGAGTTATGTGTCAGACTGTAATTTCTATATATCTCATTTCAGAAAAGAAGGGGGTGGGGGATGTTGGGACAGTTGAGGGCCACTGCTGTTGGCTGCTCTATTGCCATGATGAGGCGTTTCAAAGCTTTCTCCAGCAAACATTGCTTTCCTGCGGCCTTTCGGGCCCTCCCCTTGGGCGGACAGGGCAAGGAGGACACTTACCGCATGCTGGAAGTCCATGGACATGCCCATACTCAGCTCAACCTGCTCAGTGGGGACGTTGAGCTTTTTACACAGCTCCTCTCGGAGGGACAGTAACGCCTAACAGAAGGACAAGTGTCACATTATTTCCTCCTGCCTTCTCCAAGGGTGTCTGAGAGTGGCTGAATCTGAACATCTCTGACAAAGACTATTGGTTCTTCGTGGTTTCAAGCCCTGTCCAAATTTCCAGAAGTTACCTAAAGTTTTTTAGCAAATGCTCCTACTTTCAAAACAGTGATCAGTCACTGGAAAGGAGGAAAAGAGCTCATTTTCTCTAGAGACTGTGTTTTAGCCAGGTTCAAGGGGAGTTGAGGAGAGTTCAGAAGAGGGTCATAATACCCGACAGGCAATATCTGGGAGGGCTTTCAACTTTATTACAACAGCCAGCCCTGCAACAGCATTTTGTTCAGATGCTTCTCTAGTGCATGAGCAATCCCGCCATCCTTGGACCCCAGTACCTGGAAATCTGGGTTTGGTCCTTGACTAAGATCATGTCCAAAGCTTCCTATGGTCATCAGCCCCACGAACTCCAGGCTGGGGCACTTGGCATTTATGTGTTCCACCATGGCTACTGTCTCTGAAGGCAAAAGGCCATGTTTACCTTCACAAAAAGAAACAGAAGACACTTGTACCAAAATGTTTTAAGTAGCCAGAGGAAGGCTCAGTTTCCATCCCTTCCTTGTAACAGAGGAGGTGACTCTCGGACAAGAGGACTTCTTAAAAAACACATATCCTCAAGTCCTAAAGAGTAACCTAATTTTTGAGGTCTTTGTCTATGTTGCTTCCCTTCTGAATAATAACCATCTGAATCTCAGTGATATGAGCCAAGAGCAGCTAGAGTACAGGGAAAAGAAAAAACACTGCTTTTCTTGGGACACCAACAAGACTCACATTGCCAAACACCAGATTTATCTGAGGATTCTTTTCCTAGGTCTGGTATTTCTACAGTTTCATTAATTTATTAGAATTGTAAACATTTTAAATTATTACTTTTTTAAATGTTTATTTATTTATTTATTTATTTAGACAGAGAGTGCAAGTGGGGGAGGGACAGAGAGAGAGAGAGAGAGAGAGAGAGAGAGAGAGAGAATATCCCAAGCAGGCTCCATGCTGTCAGCACAGAGCCTGATGAAGATTATCACTTGAGGCAAAATCAAGAGTCAGACTCTCAATCGACTAAGCCACCCAGGTGCCCCAAGACTGTAAACATTTAAAAATAAAGTATCTATCACACGGGTTTCACTATATATTTTCAAAATTTAATTGAACTTGCCAATTAACAACTAGAGGAGGAATCTGCAGCAAATGATTATTTGTTATGCAGTTATAAGGAATATTGATATCCTCTTTCCCTCATTTATCAAATGGAGATGCTAAGAACATTCACTTTAATCTTTAACTACAGCAAATTATAGCTAATTACCAAGAAATGATGTCACAGACTTGACCTGAAGTCAATTTCAGATTTACCTATATTGGTAATGTAAGATATAATCTAGGTATGTGTAGAAATAATGACAATTATTAAAATTTACAGAACACTTCTCTGCCAGGTACACATGCCAAGTCCTAAGAGCCTTTCACTTAATACAGTAACTATGAAGTAATAAGTACTCTTACTATCCCCCTTCTACAGATGAGGAAACTGAGGCACAGGAAAGCTAAGTACCTTTTCCAAGGTCATACAACTAGAAACTGTGCAACTGGGATTTCAGTCCAGGAAGCCTGACCTGAGGGCCCATCTAGAAAATAGTCTTGGCACTGTGCTCCTTCATATTACGGTTTGATGAACACTGGTCTGATGGTCGTAAGCAAACGACTAATCTGTAAACACTCAATCAAGTGGCTAACAAGTGAGATGGGTGGGGTTCTATGCCAACAGCTTTGCCCGCATTAAGACGTATAATCCTTACAACACCCTCTGAAGTAGGCATCATTATGACAGCACTGTCCACCAGGGAAACTGAGGTACAGAGAGGCTAGGTAACTAACCCACAGTTATGACGGACAGTGCTGGAGGTCAAACCCAAGATCTGATTTCAAAGCTCCTGTTCTGTTCACTAGGTTACAATGTTAACGCAAGCCCCTTGAAGGTATTCATTAACGGGTGCTCACGGGATTTTCTTCTGTTCTCTCCCAAGATAATGCTAAGTAAATTTTTTTTAACACTGGAGAAGTGTTATACAGGTAGCTATGCCGTCTCTTTTAGGAGTGATGGTGACTTTTGGGAATTTTCTGGAAATCAAAATCACAATCCCCTTCCTGACTTGTCCAATTTTGGGCCACCAAAAAATTAAGAAATAACAACCCATGATGTTATGAAAGAATTATATGTGGATGGGCTTAGATGTCACTGTGCCTTCTAGATCCTACTTACAGGCATGAAACGTCTTACTTACAGGCCCATGATTTCCTTCTATAACCTTAGCTATCAGATACTTAGGCCTGCCATTCTTGCTGACCTTCAACCATCCTAAGGGAAGAAAAATCTATAGTTAGGTCTGGTCACTTACTCTCCTCTCCACTGGTGTTAACCTGGACCATAACCTTTAACCTTTCAGGAGAACCTTTTTTCTGCCATGAACTGTTCACTTTGTCTGCCAACTTCACAGAATCCACTGTTTCCAGCATGAAGAGATTGGGCACAGCTGTAATGAGAAAGAGGCAAGGTAATTCTCTACTCGTCCCAGTGTGGCAAGCAACGCGCAACCAATATTTGACTTGGCAGATGGGAAGACAGTTTTCCAGAAAAAGAACAAGACAGTTAAGTCTCAGTTCTGCTAAGACTCACGTGACAGTTTTACTAGATGTGAGTTCGGATGTCGGCCCATTGCTATCTAATCAGAGAAGACGAACAGGGGGAACGCTGACGCACCACAATCCGGCAGCATGCCAACTCTAAGAGCTTCCTGAGGGTCGGGAATTGCAGAGATTCCTAATAGCAGGCTTGATCTGACTAAATTGCAGCTCACACAGCGAGAAACAGGTCAAGATGACAATAAAGAGAGGATAACCAATGGAGGCCAAAGTGCTTCCCTGGCATGCTAACACCATGTTCTTAAACTGTGCGCTGGGGGTGCTCTCATTCAACAAGAACATCAGAATGACCTCAATACGGAGAGCTAAGGGAGATGCTGACATCATCAAAGCCATCTTCTTTTCCAGAGATGCATGTGAAATGAAGTATTAGTCTTGCCCAGGTAAAGAACGACAAAGACAGAAGCAGCATCAGCAGCTTGCATTTATAAACACTGAAATCCCCCAGGCAATTTGCTAACTGTTGTATATGCATGATTTCTTTTTAATCTTTTTCTTAATTATTTTTTTTTATTTTTAAAAAATATTTTATTTTATTCTATTATTTAACTTTTTTAAATGTTTATTTATTTTGAGAGAGAGAGAGATAATGAGCAGGGGAGGGGCAGAGAGAGAGGGAGAGAGAGCCCCAAGCAGGCTCTATGCTGCCAACGCAGACCCCCATAGAGGGTTCGAACTCACAAACCATGAGATCATGACCTGAGCTGAAATCAAGTCAGCCACTTAACTGACTAAGTCATCCTGGCCTCCTAAAAGATTTTATTTTTAAGTAATCTCCACACCCAACGTGGGGCTCAAACTCACAACCCTGAGATCAAGAGTCACATGCTCCTGTGACTGAGCCAGCCACGCGCCCATTTCTTTTTAATCTTTATCATGGTTCATGAAACACTATTATTATCTCCATCTTACAGATGGGGAAACTGAGGCTCAGAAAGGATAAAGTTTATTCCAGTTTACAAAATTAACAAATATTAGAGCTGTGACTTGAAATGATGGCAAACTGACTCCATATTCTTCATACTGAATTTGAGTTCAGGCTACTTCACTTAAAAACTTACATATATTTTAAAAAACAGACTGAAAGTACGCATGCTTGATGTTGGAAAAAAAAAAAAAAAAGAAGAAGCAATATAGAAGTAAAAGCAATATATGCAGTAAAAACTCCAAGCCTCTCACCCTAGAAACTATCACTATTACTGCTAGGATAAGGATTCTTCCAGATCTATTTTAGTGTATTTCCATCCAAACGAACACACACACACACACACACACACACACACACACACACTCCCCAGACATAGAATTTCCTGTTATTTTTTGAAATAACATACAAATTGGCTCCTACTAAATGTTTTATGGGTTGCTTGCTTCCAGTTAGCAATACATGTTGGAGTTTGTTTACATCAGTACCATAAATCCACCTGTACTTTTAACAACTGCATCTTTCCACAGAACAGATGATCACAATTTATTTAACATTGTTCTTGTTAATGGACATTGTTTCTTTTTTACTATAGACCCAAAGCTTACACACAGGCCTTTGCACACATATACATGTTGCTATAGGCTGCATGAGTCCGAGAATTGAAATTACTAGTTAAAAGAGGAAGCACAATTTAAATTGTATTGGATATGAGAAATTCAAAAAACCCTACCATTTTAGAGTCCTCCTGGCAAAATGTGGAGTGCTCACGTACTCATGCTCTCAAAACATTGCATGTTAGCAGCTTTTTAATTTTTTTGCAAACCTGACTGGTGAAAGGTAGAATTTTTTATTGTGTTTTGCATTTCTCTTACTGAGGTTAAGCATTTTTCACTTGATTCCTGGATTTGTATTTTTTATCCTTGTAAATGACCCGTTCGTTTTTCCCTATGTTTTTCTCATTGATTAAAAATATATACACATGGTTCTTTATGCATTATGGACATTAACCTCTTTTGCTTTTAAAAACTATTATTTTAATACCAATCTGTGCTTTCTTTTTGCTTTAATTTTTGTGTAAGCAAATGTGCTAGTTGTTTCTTTTATGGTTTCCAGACTTTATACTTTATTTAGAAAGGCCTTTCACCAGCTTGAAAAAATAAAAATATTTTCCTATGTTTTCTTCTAATACTTGTTTATTTTTAAAGTTTATTTATTTATTTTGAGAGAGAGAGGGAGAGAGAGAGGGAGAGAGAGAGGAGGTGCGTGTGAGTGCGCGAGCCCTGGAGGGGCAGAGAGAGGGGGAGAGAGAATCCCAGGCAGGCTCTACACTGTCAGGGCAGAGCCCAATGAGGGGCTTGATTTCATGAACCATGAGATCACGACCTGAGCCTAAATCAAGAGTTGGACACTTAACCGCCTGAGCCACCCAGGTGCCCCTCTTCTAACACTTTCAGGGTTTTGATTTTTCACATTAGGATTCTTTAATCTAGCTGGAATTTACACTGTGAGGAAGGGAAGCTAATTTAATTATTTCTCAAATTAAAAAGCTGATTGTCTTGCTGCGTTTATTAAGTGTAAATAGTCTCTCTACTTGCCCCATACCTAGTGTGAAATAGCTTTTAAGAATAATGTAGTAGACTTCTGCTTCCTGACAAGATGGAGTAAGTACGGGGCCCAGAATGACCATTCCACCTGAACAACCAAATGGACAAAATGTGTGAAACATATATGAAACAATGGTTTACAAGACCTGTGTATCATAGAGTGAAACATAGTGATCTCTGAGACATGAGAAACACATGAAGTGACTGCCCCACCTCTCTTTCCTGGAGAGTTTCTAGAATGTGTTGCAGAAAAGGGGAAGAGAGGAAGAGCGTGGGCCTTAGAATGAGGACATGAGCTAAGAATATGGAAAGACTATGCAGCTAGAGTTCACAGGACAGAATTTGGGAGAGGAGAGAGCTGCATACAGAGGCATCACCGGTGATTTGAAAAGGGCTCCCCTCCAGAACTCAGCTGGGTATAGACTGGCACGTGCATCACCCAGGGCTGGGGAGGGAACTATTTGAAAAGATTAGAAGAAACAGTGCCTGATGTTCACAGAGGGCATGGAATAGTGCCTGTTTCCATCAGACAGGCTGGAACATTCAGGATTCATGGGGCACTGGCTAGAGTATACAGAGGGCCTTGCCTCAGAAATGGGGAATAATTAACCCTGAACTGAGCTCTCTCCAGTCACACCAACTAATCTTAAAAGCAAGACCTAAAAAGATCAAACTGTTCCCGAGTAACTTAACTGTGTTCCAAAAAAGCTCAAAAATATTTATAGGAATACAAAACTGACCAGCCCCCAACAAGAAAATTCACGTTTGGCTATCCTCCCCCCAAAAAAGCAGGCACTGAAAGACTCAAAGAAGCAGAAAATATGATATATTAAATCAATCTATTGAAACTGTTCCAGACTGTCAAAGATGATAGAATCAGTAGACAGCACATTAAAAGTTACCATAACTGTGTGCCATCTATTAAAAAATAGAGAGAGACAGGGAAGATATTAAAAAAAGACCCAAATTGAACTTCTAGCATGAAAACCACATGTAGGAGATGGAAAATCCACTGATGGAATTAATGACAAATTAGACAATGCTAAAGAAGATCAGTTACTTTGAAGATATTATCCAAAATGAAACAGAAAAAAAATCATAAAAATTAAAAGGGCATTAGTGAGCTGCCGAAACACCTCAAGCAGACGAACAGGTAACCGGAGTCCCCAAAGGAGAAGAGAAGTTGTGGTGGGGAGGGAGTGGGGAGGCAGAACATATATATGAAGAAACAGTGATTGAAAATATTCTAAACTTGACGAGAACTATAAACTCCAGATCCAAGAAGCTCCATGAACCCCAAGCACAAGAAATGTGGAAAATATTACACCAGGAAACATCATCATCAAATTGCTCAAAACCAGTGATCATGAGAAAATCTTGTAAATAGCTAGAAGAAAAAAAAACACGTTACATACAGAGGAACCAAGATAAAGATGACATCCTATTTCTCACTGGAAACAATGTAAGTGAAGAGAGTGGAGTGACATCTTTAAAGTCCTGAAAGAAAAAACCGTCAAGCTGGAATTCTATAGCTAGCAAACATTTCTCTGAAAAATAAAGGTGAAGGTGCAAACAGTTCAACGGACAAGAATGAAGTTGCACCTCCCTCTTCCTTAGGCTATACATAAAAATGAATTCAAAAAATCCCAAAAGTGAGAGCTAACACTATAAAACTCTTAGAAGAAAACAGGAGTAAATCTTGGTGACCTTGGGGGCACCTGGTTGGCTCAGCTGGTAAAGCATGTGATTCCTGATCTCTGGGTCGTGACTTCAAGCCCCACATGGGGCATAGAGATTATTAAAAAAAAAAAATCTTTGTGACCTTGGATTTCCTAGCTATAATACCAAAAGCACATGCCACACACACACAAAAGAGACAAAGTACACTAAATGTACTTTAAAATGTCCATTTTACATTAAAGTGTACATGAAAATGAAAAATTTCTGTGCTACAAATGATACCATAAAGAAAGTCAAAAGACAATCCATGGAATGGGAGAAAAAAATCTGCAAATGATATATATCATAAAGGCCTGGTACCTAGGATATATAAAGAACTTTTACAACTCAATAATAAAAAAACCTAATTAGGGGCGCCTGGGTGGCTCAGTCGGTTAAGTGTCTGACTTCGGCTCAGGTCGTGATCTCGCGGTCCGTGAGTTCAAGCCCCGCGTCAGGCTCTGCGCTGACTGCTCAGAGCCTGGAGCCTGTTTCGGATTCTGTGTCTCCCTCTCTCTCTGACCCTCCCCCGTTCATGCTCTGTCTCTCTCTGTCTCAAAAATAAATAAACGTTAAAAAAAAAAAATTAAAAAAAAAAACCCAATTAAAAAATACACAAAGGATTTGAATAAACATTTCTCCAAAGAAGATGCACAAATGCCAATAAGCACATGTTCAACTTCATTCGTCATTAGGGGAATGCAAATCAAAACCACAATGAGAAACCATTTCACAAATTTTTTTATTATTCCAGCTGATCTCCTTTGCTGACTTATTAGCTATAATTCTCTGTGTTATTGGTTGCTTTATTTTATTTTTTAAATAAGTTCTACATCCAATCTACACCTTGAGATCAAGTCATGTGCTCTACTGACTGAGCCAGACAGGCGCCCCTAATGGTTGCTTTAAAGTTGAACTTATGCATAGTCTACCTTAAAGTGGTGTTATACTACTTCATATATAGTTTAAGAACCTTATAATTGTGTACTTCTATTTCTTAACTTTCCATTCTGTATGCTATTGTTGCAATGCATTTTGACTTTTTCATATGTTATAAATCCCACAATACATAATTATTTTTGTTTATATAACATATACTAATAAAACAATAGATAAAAATTATTGAAACTAAAAGTAGTTCTTTGAGAAGACTGATAAAACTGATAAACCTCTAGCCAGATGGATTAGGGGAAAAAAAAAAGAGAAGACACACATTACCAACATCAGGAATCAGCTGACATCACTACAGAGCCTACAGATATTAAAAGGATAATAAAGGAATATTACAAACAACCTAATGCTCACAAATTCATTATTTTTTTTATTGCTTATTTATTTTTGAGAGAAAGAGAGAGTACAAGAGTGTGGGAGAGGGGCAGAGAGAGAGGGAGACACAGAATCCGAAGCAGGCTCTAGGAACTGAGCTGTCAGCACAGAGCCCAGCATGGGGCTCGAACTCCCAAACTGCGAGACCATAACCTGAACTGAAGTCGGATGCTTAACCAACTGAGCCATCCAGGTGCCCTATTAAATTCATTACTCTAGATAAAATGGACAAACTCCTTGAACCTTGAAAGCTCACCCAAGAAAAATCAGATTATATGAATAGTCTTAAATCTATTAATAAAATTGAAACTACAGTTAAAAAACTTCCCACATGGGGCGCCTGGGTGGCGCAGTCGGTTGGGCGTCCGACTTCAGCCAGGTCACGATTTCGCGGTCCGTGAGTTCGAGCCCCATGTCAGGCTCTGGGCTGATGGCTCGGAGCCTGGAGCCTGTTTCCGATTCTGTGTCTCCCTCTCTCTCTGCCCCTCCCCCGTTCATGCTCTGTCTCTCTCTGTCCCAAAAAAAAACAAAAAAAAAAAAACAAAAAACTTCCCACAAAGAAACTCCAGGATTCACTGGTGAATTCTACTAAGCAGTTAGGAAAGAGACAATACCAATTCCACACAAACTCTACGAAAAGACTGAAGGGTTGGGAATACTTCCCAACTCATTCTATGAGGACAGCATTATCCTGTTATCAAATCTACAAAAAGATATTATAAGGAAGGAAAACTACAGACCAATGTCCTTTGTGACTATAGATGCATACACTTTTTTTTAAGTTTAGTTATTCGTTTTTGAGAGAGAGCAAGAGAGGGGCAAAGAGAGGGAGAGAGGGAGAGAGGAGAATCCCAAACAGACTCCACACTGTCAGCACAGAACCCAATTCTGGGCTTGAACCCATGAACCATGAGTTCATGACCTGAGCCAAAACCAAGAGTTGGGTGCTTAACTGACTGAGCCACCCAGGCGCCCCTAGATGCAAACATTCTAAACAAACTTAACAAATCAAATGCAACATTATAGTAAAAGGATAATACTGCATGACCAAGTGAGCTCATCCCTAGTAATATAGGAGTGGTTTAACAATAGAAAATCAATAAATGTAATTCAACATGTTAATAAACTGAAAGAGAAAAACTGTAGGATCATTTCAATGGATGCAGTAAAAGCATTTGACAAAATCTAACATCTACTCTTGATAAAGCCTCTCAGCAAATTAGGATTAGAAGCGAAATTTCTCCTTCTGATAAAGCACATCATGAAAAACATGTGTGTACACTCTTAGCCCTTCTACTCAACATCGTATTGAAGGTATTAGCTAGTATAATATGGCAAGAAAAAGAAATAAAAGGCATCCAGATTGGAAAGGAAGAAGTAAATTGTCTTTGTTCATAGATAACATAATTGTCTACGTAGAAAATTATATGCAATCTGCAAAAAAAGCTACTAGAATAAGTGAGTTTAACAAAGTTGCAGTATACAAGATGAATATACAAAAATCAACTGTATTATATATTAGCAACACACAATCAGAAATTAAACAGAATCAATAACAGTATAATAGATAGCATCAAAATATAAGAAAAACAAAGATATAAATCAGAAAAAAGATGAAGAAAACCTGCACAATGAAAACTACAAAATATTACTGAGAGAAAATAAAGAAGACCTAAAGAACTACTGAGCTGTACCTTGTTAATGTGTTGGGAGGTTCAATATTTTTAGTATGTCATTGTTCCCCATATTGATCTATAGATTCAATACAATCCTAATTCAAATACCTGGCAGGGCTTTTGATATATAATATATATATATATATATATATATATATATACACACACACACACACACATATTTATACATGTATTTATATTTATATATGTATATATATTTATATATGTATATATATTTATATATTTATATATAAAAACATATGTATATAACATACATAACATATATTTATATATATAAAACATATATATAACATATATATAACATACATATATATAACATACATATATATATATATATATATAAAACAAATATATATATATTTGGTAGAAATGGACAAATTGGTTTATATGGAAATGGGGAGGATCTAGAATAGCCAAAATGACTGAAAAAGAACAAAGCTGGGGGCTAACAGTACTCCATTTTAAGAATTATTATACAGCTCCATGAATCAAAATATCATGCTTTCAGTGTAAAAGTAGATAAGTAGATCAGTGGAACAGAGTAGATAGTCTAGCAATAAACTCACAGATAATCGATTTTTGATAAAGGTACAAAGGAATGCAATGGAAAAAGGACGGACTTTCCAACAAGTAGTGTTGGAACAATTAGATATTTATATGCAAAAAAAACCCCCAGAAAACCAAAAGAACTTGGAATCATACCTTGCACCACATACAAAATTAACTCAAAGTGAATAATGAAGCTTAATATAAAACTGAACACTATAGAACTGCTAAGAGAAAATCTGTGACTTGAACCATAGAGAAATATTTTTTAGACACAACACCAAAAGCACAGTATTGATAAACTGGGCTTCATTAAATTAGAAACTTGGGCCCTTCAAAAAACACTGTTAAGAGAAGGAAAAGACAAGCAACAGAGTGGAAGAAAACACTTGCAAAGCATGTATCTGATAAAGGACTAGTCAGAATATATAAAGAATTCTCTTGTCTTAAAAGTAAAAAAATCCAATTAGAAAATGGCAAAAGACTTCAACAGACACTTCACCAAAGAAGATAAACAGATGCAACCATGTGAAAAGATGTTCAACATCATAAGCCATTAAGGTAATGCAAGGACACTACCACATACCTACTAGAACGGCTAAAATTAAAAGACTGTGTTAAGTGTGGGCAAAGATGTGGAAGAACTTGAGCACTGCTTGTGGGAATGTACGACGGCACATCCACTTTGGAGGATGGCTTGGCAGTTTCTTAGAAAGTTAAACATACATGATGATGGGTACAGGGTTTCAGTTTTGAGAGAGGAAAACAGTTCTAGAGGATAGAAAGTAGTGATGGCTGCAAACAATATGAATGTACTTAATGCCTTTAATCTGAATACTTAAAAATAGTTAAAGGTGATAAATTTTATGTTATGTGTACTTTCTCAGAATTAAAAAAAAAATTAAACATATACTTATTGTGAGATTCAGCCATTCTACTCCTAGGTATTTATTTTAAGAGATAAGAAGAAGTCCATATGGGGTGCCTGGGTGGCTCAGTTGGTTAAGCGTCTGACTTCAGTTCAGGTCATGATCTTACGGTTCATGGATTCAAGCCCTGCGTTGGGGTCTGTGCTGACAGCTCTCAGCTTGGAGCCTGCTTGAGATTCTGTCTCCCTCTCTGCCTTTCCCCTGCTCGTGCTCTGTGTCTTTCTTCTTCTTCTCTCTCTCAAAAATAAATATTAAAAAAAAAAAAAAGAGTCCATACAAAGATGTTCATAGCAGCTTTTTTTCCGTCACTGCCATAACAATTTTATTTGTCATGGCCCCACATTAGAAGCAACTGTCCATCAGCAGGTGAATGGATAAAGCAATAAAAAGGAGTGAACTACTGATACACAAATCAACATGATGAACCTCAAAATAATTATGCTGAGTGGAAGAAGTCAGACAAAAAAAAAGTACATACTTTATATTTCCATTTATATAAAACTCTTAGCAAGGTAAACTAATCTACAGTGACAGAAAGCAGGTAAGTAGTGCTGAAGAAGGGGAGTGGGGAGGAGCGGAAAGAAGGGGTTATTACAAAGGGCATGAGGAATCTTTTTGGGGTGATGGATGTGTTCACTATTTTGACTGTGGTGATGGTTTTACAAGTACAAACATACGTCAAAACTAATCAAATTGTGCCCTTTAAATATATACAATTTACTACAGGTCAATTATACTTCAATAAAGCTGCTTAAAAAAAATACAGGTTATTTTAGAAACCTTGAGAGAAATAAGTATTCAGTTCCTCAGACAGATCTCCACATGTCATTGTCATATGGTTAAGTTCTTTTGTAGTTAATTCTTAATTGTACTTTACTGTATATTGTGTTTTATATACAGTATATACAATATATACTGTATTTGATTTACTGTATATTATTATATTTTATTTACCATAGTCTTACATCCAGAGGGAAAAGGAGAAAAATGTCTCCCTTGCCCACTTAATAATTTTATGGGATACAATTCCTTATAATTTATTTGGAAGACCACCAAATGATACCTAACACAAAGTAGGGTAGGTTTCCAAGTACATACGACCCAGTAAATGGTGAATTCATTCTATTCTTGGTATGAGGCTTTTTCCTTATACTAAGCACTAACATTTCTTTCTCCCAAAACTCCAAAACACAAACGGTGAATTAGGACTATTCTAAAAGCTGTTCTCTTTTCCACAGAAAGTAGTATAAGTAGTATGACAGAGAAATTTTGTCTTCATGTTTAGAATTTGATCTTACCCATCAATTTGTTGACATTTTGTTTCTGTAGGTGGCCAATGAAGTGCCATTTGATCTCAGGACACGAAGACAGAATCTGAAGGAAAAAAGGTAACCATGTCTGACTCAGAATTTATGAAGGCCATGCCGGCTCAAATACCTTACACACTCCCTTCTGACTTTTCATGTCTATGCAATAAACTGCTATCACCTTCTTCAGCTGGGCTCCTAAGGATACTACTACCTAAGGCTTCTGCTCTGTTCCTCTTCCTTATTCCCATCAGCTCCCTCCATCTTTTAGATATCATCCATTAAGGGCAAACTGATTATGGGGCACCTGGCTGGCTCAGTTGGTAGAGCATGCGACTTGTGATCTCAGGGTCATGAGTTCAAACCCCATGGTGGGTGTGGAGACTTCTTTAAAAAACAAAAAATGAAAAAAACCCCAAGAAAGATGAACTGAGTAAAGCTTTCCAATCTCAGAGGATCCAGGATTACAGCAAGCTCCTAAATTACCATATCCAAAAAGCTGCAAAGGAGATGACTATAGTCTTAGTTTTAATAAAGAAAGAAAATCTAGCTGAGATTTATTTGGAGCTTGAGGTGAATGGAGACATTTCTACTGCCATCAACCTTGCTATAAAACCCACCACCAACAAGGGTCTAACTTTCAACTGCGGAACCAAGATTAGATGCAAACTCAAGAATTCAGATATTCACTTACTTTGGGATTTGATGCTTTTTCTAGCAGTTCTTGAACCTGAAGGGTAAAAACAGAACAAGTGAGAAGCCTGGCAATCACAACTCTTCCAAAGGGAGTTTGGAAAAGGGATCTTACGTAGTTCTCCCCGAAAGTGCGCTGGCCATGACTGTAGGCTTCAATCACCATATCTGCAGGTTTGGTTTTGCTGACTGCTACCAGTCGGGGCTGGATGGCTGGGAGATCCTGCCAAGAGAGAAAGAGCCCAGTGGGTGAACGTTTAGGAATATTATTCCAGTGAGTTCTATAAGATAGACCCTGTAGGATCAGTTGGCATAGGTCTTAACTTGACATTTGGTAAGCTCCATTATTCTTATACTGGAGGGGGGACCAGTATCAAATAATGTTGATCAAATGTCTTTCAAATGCATGGCATCCAAATCTAATATGGTAGCTACTTTAATACCTAGTAAAACACAGTTCTCTCTCAGGAGACCTGGGAAGGTAAGTAAAAGCAGTATTTCTTTAAAATGCGGTCTTTGACCAACTGCATCAGCATCATCTGGGTACCACTCCAGACTTACTGACTCTGAATCTTTGGGGCTGGAGTCTAAGAATTTCCTTTTTTTTTAAATTTGAGAGAGAGCACAAGTGGGGGAGGAGGGTTAGAAGGACACAGAGAGAATCTTAAGCAGGTCCCATGCCCAGCATGGAGCCTGATGTGGGACTCGATCCTATGACCCTGGGATTATGACTGGAGCTGAAATCAAGAGTCGGACTCTCAACCGACTGAGTCACCCAGGCGCCCCTGAGAATCTCCTTTTTAAACAAACTCTTCGGATGATGCTCTTGCATGCCAACGTTGGAGGTTTAAGAATCAGTTTGTTAAGGGAAAGCATTACTCTCTGACTAGAGGGGATACCACTTCTGGCTTCTGAAACCCCAAGATTAAATTTTGGAAACTCATTCTGGTCCTGGTATATTCAATAATATTGCCCCCCCCCCCCCCCCGCCAAAAGTGGCCTGTGTAGGGTAGCTATGTAATTTATTGTTCAATCTAATTAAGAACCAGCAGGAGAACTGAGGCAGGGACACCACAAACTCTGGACTGAGGGTTAGGCCCATATGACCCTCTTACGGCCATCACGTAAAGAGCAGGGCTTCCCTGAACTCTGCTGCAACCAAATCTATACAGAGGCAACAAGAGATCCACCTATCCTCACATAGCTCAGTTTTCACAGAGCCAATGATCCTCTGCAATTTTTACAGAATCACTGTATTTTCAAAGGCTCTAAAGATTCAGATCCATTAGCAAAAAGTTCCAGCTTCCTTCTGAGGGATGATGCATCACCAGCCTTTTATGAGACCATGTCATAGCTCCTAGGATTACATTGACGAATTGATGACTTCCAGAGAGAAAAGTGGAACAGGCGGCCCATCCACCTGTGGAGTTTTGCTGGGAGAACTTCCCAGAGTGATGTTTATTAGGGACATCCCTAGCTTTCCTTGGAGAATCGCCGAGAATCATAGAACATTAATGCCAAGGGTGGGCTGAAAAGGCAGTCAGAGCTCATTCCGTTGCCTATCCAGGTGAGGAAATTCCCGGCCAGAGCAGTTGAGTGACTTAGTTCAAGGTAAGCCAAGGAAAGACTACACTGATATAGATCTTCTGTCTCCAGAAGAGCATTCTGAGTTCTGACACCATAAATGCTTGATGGGAGAAACTCTGACCTCTCTGTTCAGTTGTGTTTCACTCCACACCATTGGCTTAAACTTGCAGTGAGGGGGAGCAGACACTGACCCTTGATCTAATGAAATTCCCAGAGGAGACAAAATACACTGGGGGGGGGGGGGGGGGGGAATCTCCCTCTAGACTGCTTGGGATTGGATGTCAGCTCCCCTCGAGTCCAAACGTGCCATGCAGCTCTGGGGTCTTCAGAACCCGGCCCGTCCACCGTCTCTTTCACCTCCGGGTGGAGCCGACTGTTCCTGAGCACCTACTAGCAGTCAGACGCTGCCACACACGTGATCTGGGGATCTGGCCTCCTCTGGGTGCTCCTGTAGTAGACGTCTCCTCTTGTAGCCTCTGGGCACGGGACTGGCGCTGCTCCTGTCCGCTAAGGCTGTTGGCCACGACACGAGGTGGGACGGGCAATGGTCGCGCTGCTGGGGGACTGGTCATCTTCCCGGGTAGTGGATACCTTCTGCTCCAACTAAGCCAACCTCCAGAAAACCTGACAGACTCACGGCGAGGTGGCTGAGGACACCCTTCGCTAAGCGTTTTGGGGGCTCTGCAACCCGAGCCAAAGCCAAGGCGGAAGGACGGCTCCCGCCCCTCCGGGAGACCCCTCTGCGTCACCGTGACGACCCATTCCCACGCAGGTGTTTCCCCCTCCTCAAAGCAGCCACCCACCGTCCCCACGCTGTCCCCTTCCTCACCCGCGGCCGCCGCGCCACCGCCTGCTGCACGCGCTCGTTCACTGCCCGAAGTGCGAACCCGACTCCCAGCTCCGCCGACATGCTGCCAGCTCTCCACATCCCCGGGACAAACGCAGAGCCCCAGACCCGGGAGCCCCCCACAGGCAGAGACCACCTTCCGGTCCCGCCCAGTTCACGTCTGGTGTGACCCAATCGCAGCTCACCACTGAGTCGTCTCACCCAATCCACACCGGGCAGTGCGGGGGCGGGACGGGGGCAGTGTGGCGGGAGGCCCCACCCCGCCGCGGCGGCCATCTTGGGGAGGTCGTCCCGGGCCTTACTGGGGACAGCCTGGCCCCGCTCTGGAGGCGGCGCTCCGGAGGCGGGGGGTGGGTGTGGGGAGGCCGGCCTGACGTGGTTCCGGTGCCCCCTCGCAAGCCTTGCCAGTCCTCCTGCCTGAGCCACGGTCCCCGTCCCCGCGGGAGCTTCTTGACGCAAAAAACGCGGCCTGTTCCGGGGTCCTGGTTCCTTTCTTAAAAGACCCACATTTTTGCCGGTCCCTGGCGTTGAGAGAGCTGTGAGCTAAGATTCCTGTGCGCGGGGACCAGGGTTCGAAGCTGCTAGAGCCGGAGACATGGCTGCTCAGATGAGGCTCGTGAGGAACCCTTAAGAGACAGAAAACAGTTTCTGAAGGAAACGGCACGATTCAATTATATGGCTATTCTTGTCATCCTTGTGACCAGTCCTGTCAAATAGCAATATGATGCGATCCACACATGTATTCAAAGAATTACCAATAGGCGCAGAAAAAGTAAGACATTTTAATGAATACTTTAAACACCACGTTAAAACCCAGTACCTCCAAGGTAAGGTTTCGGTATGTAACCAATAGGGAACCTTACTGAGATCTTTTTAAGCGTACGTAATTTACAAAACCCGGTGCAGAGTTTTGACTTACCGCATGCCCCAGTTCGGGCTATCCATTATTTCAAGAGATTGGTGACCACCTGCGGTAGCGCTGCCTTATCAGAGGGCACAGGTGGCCTTGGACCGCCTAGCATGAGCTCCGCACACATTCAGTCCAGTCTTGAGTGTCCTTATGTGTCCAGCTCTCGGCAGTGTGAAGGTCATAAACATGGCGAGGAGCCAAACAATGTAAAGGCTAACACAGTAAAATACGAAGTTTAATAGATGGTGAAATAGTAGGTGCTGTGGGTGGGTAGAGAGAATTCTGTTACGGAAAGTGCTTTTGGCTGTACTGTTTAAAGATTCTCAAACGTTTCAACTGGATGGAGTGGGACGCTATTATGTTGGAGAAAGGGCCAAAGTGCGTCCCCAGGTTGTCTTGGGGTGACCGGGCTTACTTCAAATCTTCAGGAAATAAAGGGCAATATTCTTTCTTCTATTATCATCTCCCCAGACCCCAGGAACTGAGATAAAATTTCATATGTTGTGTTCTGGAAAATCACTTTGAGCAGAACCGAGGGTACTTGCCATCAAGAACTACTTTGGGGGAAGTTTCTGTTTACAGGTAACTGGGGGTATCTGTAAATTAGGGTTGTCAAAATGGCTCTGGACTTGATAATTTCTACTCCTGACAAAATGATAAAAATTTTAAAAATGACTAGAATAATTATTCATGGTGTGTATATAATAGACCTTTGCTCTAGAGAGATGGAGTTGAAAGGTCTGGGGCTAGGCAGCGGTCACTGGTGAAACAAAAGGGATTACAGTGATGGAGATCATGTTGAAGAGATGTATAGAGGAAGCATTGGGTGAACCTGACATAAAGTGACACGCTATTTGGAAAACATTTAAAAAACCATAAACACCTCATCAGAGCTAAAGGATGTACAATCCAGGTGATAGGTTATTACGATAACAAGTAGGAGTAACTTCATAGGTCAGGTGTCATCTTTGAATTCTAAGGTCAACCTCCCCCACCCCGGCCTCCACTGTTGAATGTGTGCATGGCTCCCAAAAAGGCATCAGGAGAGTGATTTGAACTTTCAAGTTAATAAGGATAGTGGTGCCAAGATTGGGTAGTGGTGGCACAGGATTGACACACCGAATTTTGGTTTCATTGTTGAACTGGCATCTTGGATAAGTTACTGAAGTTCTTAGTTTTTCTTTTATAAAATGGAGTCACAATCTCCTTCAGAGCTGCAGGGGGGATCAATCAAGATAACGTGTTAACACCCTTAGTAGAGTGCTCTGCCAAAGCGAGTGCAAAAACGTTCAACACATGTGAGTAACCCCACCCTTCTTATCTATTCAGTCAACATTTATTGAGGCATTTCTCTGTAAAGGTACCTTTGGGGAGACCAGGATGAGTAAGACAGGCTTTACTACGGATTCATTTCTAAGATGCTTTTCATCGCTAACCTTCTATAACTCTACGGAAATAAATGGAAGTAAAGGCAAAAAGATCAAGGTGACCCCGGTCTCATCATTTCACATTTTCCAATTTCTTTACTTCTTAGCTATGCTTTTGAATGAATTGTATTCCACTTTTTTCTCCTGGTTTTCCTTTTTAATTTCTTCTCTTCCTCTTTCTGGGACATCAACCATGTAATTTATTTAACCTTTCATTCTTCCCTACCACCTAATCCTTAAAAAATGGAAGTCCACAATCACATCATCACCAGCAACTGTCTTTACATTGCTCTGACAGTTTGCAAGGATAAAGGGGAGAAGAGAAAGATTAAAAAAGCCAAATACCCAGAGGAACAGATTATATAATTTTATAAAAATCTAGTATACTTATTCATCCTAAAGGCCATCAAGTGTTTAAAACATTCACCTCTATAGTCTGAGGCCCTGAATTATGGGAAATGCATTCATGGATTTTAAAACTGTTTCCTTCTGGGCGTACTGTGATTCTATCGGGGATAAAAAGAGATAAAATAATAGAAAATTAATGTTGCCTGGTTACTTGGCTCTAAAGAGAAATGGAGAAATAATGTCTGTGCCCCAGTTTAAATGAATTGAGGTAGAGAAACCATGACAACAATCCCTCAGCAAACATACTGTCACATTTGGCTTTTGAAATGTGAATATAGATTCTAGAACCACAGACCTAGGGAGGACCTTTAGAGATCATTTGATCTTTCATACAGAATTAGAATGACATTTAAACCCTCCAAACAGCATAGAATCTCCCCAATTTTTGAAAAGCATCAGAGAAAATGTTATTCATGTTAATCCCTGGATTTATTTCCTATTTGCACACAACTATTTTTCTGGATTTCAAATTTTAGCCGGTCTTATCTCAAGTAGAATCTTTTAAAAAATACTTCATTCTGCAAACTAATTTCCTCTTCTCTGATCTCTGGGGAGCTAGAGGATACCTAGCCAACCATTATGCAACTTCTATGAATGTGAAGTTGCTAAATTCCCCTTATGCCTTTTATGGGGTCAACCCATGGGGTTTATTTTCTTACTTTTTAAATTTTGGTCTTAGCATTTTGCTTTGCTAGCCTCCTCAACTCTTATTTTTTATTAAAAAAATTTTTTAATGTCTTATTTTACTTATGAGAGATACAGAGCTTGTGCGTGGGAAGAGCAGAGAGAGAGGGAGATCGGGAATCCGAAGCAGGCTCCAGGCTCTGAGCTGTCAGCTCAGCGCAGAGCCCAAAGCGGGGCTCAAATGCACGAACCAAGAGATCATGACATGAGCCAGAGTCAGATGCTTACTACTGACCGAGCCACCCAGGTGCCCCACCTCAACTCTTTTTAAATCAGAGAACTGGGAGTTCTCCACAGGACCAAACCTGCTTACTTTTTACATATGCCATTTCTGTAGAAGCTGTATTCTTAATACTGTTTGCTGCATTCTCATGTTGTTCCCCTTTCCCTCTCTGTGCCGGGCAGTCTGTAATCTTATAGTGGTACCCACTTTATGGTTGTATGCTTCCTAGGCCTGTTTTTCCAAATGATTGAAAATGTTATTTCTGAGTGCTTACCCACAGTAGGCACAGGGCTAACCCCTTCACGTGCATTATTTCATTTCCTCCACTCAACCCATTTTAAAGATGAGGAAACTAAGGCTCAGAGAGGTTAAAGAATTTAAGGCCATACACCTAAGAAATGGTAGAGCAGGGATCTAAATCATGGCAGTCTAACGTCAGTAACTACATTCTTAACTTACCTATTCAATTGTAAGTTCATAGTATTTGCGTAGCAGCTCTCAAACCAATAGAAAAAGTTTGGGAGCATCATTAAAAAAAAAAACTCAGAAAGCCTGGGCTAGGGTTGCCAAGTTTGGCAAATAAAAATATAGGATATCCAGTTAAGTGTGCATTTCATATGAATAATATTTTTTTAGTGTCTCATGCAGTGTTTGAGACATCCTTACACTAAAAATTATTAGTTGTTCATGTGAAATTCAGACTGAACGGAGCACCCCGTATTTTGTTTGGCAGCCTTAGGCTGGGCGGCTTTCCGGAGTAGAGACTGTAACTTTCTCACTAAATTGATATCAAAATGAGTTTTGGCTCAACTCAAGGAATCTCTGCCCTTTGGGGAAGTGCAGCCGCTATGGATTCTTTAAAATCAGCAACCTCTACAGCACCTACCCAGAATCATGCCAAGTTTACAGGTTAGTTGTTTACTGTTTCCACATTGATGATGGGGGTATTCGTCTGAATATATTTATGTATATATATATATTTTAAAGTTTACTTTTGAGAGAGAGAAAGCACGCACAAGTGAGGGGGTGGGGGGAGGGAGAGAAAGAGAGAGAGAGAGAGAGAGAGAGAGAGAGAGAGAGAAATATGAATCCTAAGCAGGCTCCATGCTCAGCAGAGCCAGAAGGGCCTTGATCCCATCATGAATCTGGGGTCATGACCTGAGCCAAAATCAAGACTCAGATTCTCAACCTATTGAGCCACCCACGTGCCCCACTAGTTTTATTTCTTTATATCACCTATCCTAACATGAGCTATTGCTGAATTTCACTTTAACAAAGAAGTAAATACAGGGGCACCTGAGTGGCTCAGTCAGTTAAGCGTCTGACTTCAGCTCAGGTCATGATCTCACTGTTTGTGGGTTTGAGCCCCGCGTCGGGCTCTGTGCTGACAGCTCAGAGCCTGGAGCCTGCCTCGGATTCTGTGTCTCTCTCTCTTCTTCCCCTCCTCTGCTTGTGCTCTGTCTCTCTCAAAAATGAATAAACGTTAAAAAAAATAAAAAGTAAATACAAAGACTTGTTTTATTTAGCAAGACTGAAAATAAAACTCAGATATAAATTCACACCTTTAGTGTTGTCTAAAACAATTCCTCCAGCTATCAACCTAAGGCAATTAATCCAGCATATAATTTATAGAGTTATTAATATAACAAGAATCATTTCTCATTTACAAAGGGGGTCATTAAACTGTTGGGGCTCTTTCAAAGTAGAGTTTGTTTGACTATTCAATTACCAGCTTACACAGAAATGGAAATACAAACACAAACTGATTGGCTATTAACTCTTTTCTAAGGAAGCAATAGAAACTGTGGCTAGAATCCTACTGAGCACTAAAGTAGAGGTTAAGTTCATGGACACAGAGCAGCCACTAGCCAAGATACAGGTTTATTTTCAACTGAGGGAGGTTTATCTTCAATCAAACTTAGAGAAGTCAGTAAATACGGTGATCTTACTTTCACTACTTACTCTCTGTAAATGGCAAAGTTATCAATGCTGAAAGATACACACACCCATAGAAATTACAACAGATCATGTATAAAACAACTTTTTTTGGATCAATATAGTGCTACAATTGTCAATTTTTTTCCTCCTTCAACTTAATATGACCACAGTTACCTTCAGATTTATGTTATTTTAGTCTTATAAAAATTATTAACAAACTTTGGCTTCCTTGCAAATATTCTGTCCTTATATTAAAAAAGTGATTAAAAACAGTACCGAATATGAACCACTTCTGTAAAGTTTAGTGAGAAACATTCAGCCAAGGTGACTTTTCCTTGGAAAATCCTACAAAAACTGAATTTTATAAACAGTTACTTATTTTGATAGAAGTTCCATTAATAAATAGCAGCCATGACTTTGCTGCCTACAAAATTGTAGGCTGTCACATTTTACATGTTTAGAACTCAAATGTTTTAAGATTGGATTTTCTAGTGAGTGTTAAAGAAACAAAGTCGCACAGACAGACTGGTTAGTCCCATGCTGAGGAAACCGCTGACCTCCATGATTTCACCATTTAGGCAGGTTATAGATAACCGTTGAATTTGAACCGAGGGCTACTGCAACATTTATACTTTGTGTTTAAAGAGGAAGCAACATTAGCAGTGAGGGGGGCAGGTGCAGCAGACTTTACTGAGGCTCTGTTGTGGTTAAAGTGTATCTAGTGCAAGGGACAAACTATCACAGAATGTTGGTATTAGGGAGACTTTCAAGTTAAGAACCTGAGCAAACGTACTGTTCAGAGGCTGAGACATCCTTGCCTTGGGTTCTGTTAAGGTAGCATTTTCTGAGGCTGAGGCGGCAAGTCTCAGGGTAGGGGGAGCTGACAAATATGAAAACTGGGGATGCTGGATGTCATGTGTCCTGTTGCTCCTAACAAGGGATCAATGGCACCGAAATGGAGGAGGGTGAGTATATCTTAATGACGGTTACCCTGTTGGCCTCGGGAGACTGACTGTCTTCTGCAAGCGCCTGTGAGCACATTAAAACCCATCATTCCCACGAACATGTGGTTGCCTGCACAAAGTGTGACCAGGACCAGTGGTTTGAAAATTCTAAGTCCCAGAGATAAGAACAGAGAAGGGCAGCATTTCAGAGGAGTTCACATTTTGTTTCTACCTAAGCAGGCTGATTGTTCCCAGGACCCTAGACAAGCCTGGTGCTACTTGGGCGCAAGCTGGCCCGAATTTTGGGACCGTTCGATAAACCAGGTCTGGGCATGGGATCAAAAATGAAGTGGGGATCTGTGCCAGAAAGTATCATTCATAGTATCGCTGAGGGGGTACAGTGGTAGTTTCTTTGGTGGTGTGGGGAGGGGGGGAGGCTAATAACAAGGCTGAATTCTCAACCAGAGCTTGTCATGGAGAATACCAACGTGTTTGCAAGTTAACTCGAGACAACCTAACAATCTGGTGCACGACTCGTAGGCTACATAAGCTGAACGCCACCCCACCCCCCATTTCAGGATAGAAGAAAACCTTTCATGTTTGTTCTCCTCCATCCCAAATCTCCCAGAGTGACTCAAATTTTTCCTACTTAGAAATGGAAAAACAAAAACAAAACTAAAACCAAACTCAAACATTTGAACAGATTTTGATGCAGCCCTTCCAACCCAGGGGCCGGGGCAGGGCCTCGGGCATGTACCCCCATCGCTGTCTCTGGAGATTTAGCACTCAGTCTGACCCCTGTGTGGCTGTCAGTGCCCTAGATTTAAAAACACGTGCTACTTAGAGAATGGGCTCCCTTTTTATCGCTGCGTCAGACTAATGCCAGCACAAGCTAGAAGCATTATGACTAGGAGATCTTCCAGGGGACCGTCCTCCTCCCCCACAGGAGCTCTTCAAGGTAGAATCCCCACAATAGAAAAGACACTTGATCTCAAGGAACATACGCAGTTTGCCAAGCAGGTGCCACGGTGGCTGAGAGAGATGACAACCCCACGTCAGCAGCTATTAAGACACTTGGGTTGTTTGTTCCTGTCTTCCTGATGCCAAGTGGAATTAATGAACAGACGTGAGAGGAAAAAACCAAATCACAGAACAGGTGAAAAGTTTTAAAAAGAAGCGTGTGGTGGTGCCCAAAGCCTGACTCTGGAATGTAGTTGGAAACCACCGCTCTTTGAGCCCTGGGGCAAGGAGGGCAGTGGACAGAAAGGTCTGCAGAGCCGACAGCTCAGGTTCTTCCTTAAGAGGACTCCAGAAAAGCGTGCCAACGTGACTCACAGACGCCCCGAGAGAAATGCCAGCAAAGCCCAACATCCCCTGCAGCTGTCCCCCCGCAGCTCTGCTGGCAAACTCAAAAGCACACATTTGCTCAGTTGCTGGGCCTCACCCCCAGGTGTCTCCCACCTTGGAGGCAGGGGAGAGAAAACTGGACCCCGTTTTCCCAAATAAGGGAAATCAGATCACCTGGAGGCAACACCCTATGTTTCTCCCACTCTGTAATGACTGAGTCCCTCCTTAAATCTGCTTCAAAGGGCTAAAATTAGTGTCTAGAGGGCAAAGGTCAAAGCCATGGTTTCCCAGTCTTAACAGAAGTCATCTGACCCACTTACCTGAATAAAACCCCAAATCATCAACCCCTTCCCGTCCTTCCCAGGGAGGGGATCTATTTAAATCCATTTCTTCTTTTTTTTCACCACCGAATGTGGGAGAGAGTCAAGGCAGGTAATGTGGGAGGGAGGAGCATCCTGGTTCATCATTCAAAAATAAAGATCTCTTTTAAGTGTCATTTGAGGTCGTATACAAAAATTTCAATTCTCCTCAGGGTCTGCTTCCAAGGGGTCATCATCGAAACTCAGCTTGTCAGCTAGCCCCTCGAACTGCTTGCCCAGACCGCCTGCGGAGTCCATGAACATGTTCGGGATGTCTTTGCCAAAGTAAATCTTGCTGTTGGAAGCAATGGCTTTGTACTTCATCAGCTGCAAATACTCAGGGGTCAGCTTCAGCTGTAAGAAAAAAGGAAAGGCGGCTATGTGGAGGCAGATTCAAGAAAACTCTGGGTGGCACCCTTCACTTTTCACAAGGAGAGGGTCTTTGTCGAAGAAATGTGCCTTCCCTACCCCTTCCTGGTCTCACTGTTCTGTTAGTAACGGGTACTGATTTCCAAGGTCAGAGCTGCAAGGGAGTTTTAGGGAGTTTCTGGGTTTAGCACGACAACTGAGCTTCTATTGAGGCATGGCTAAGGAACAGGGGAGCACCAGGCCCACACAGCATGGCAGCCAGCACGTCTGGCTAGGAGGGGCTTTGGTGGCAGTGGCCATCCAACATCACAAACCCTCAAACCACATCAGCCCAAAGCCAAATATACCCTCTTGTCACCAGGTGCATTGGGCTTTACCTTGTTTGCTTCAGCGATTTTCATAGCGGTGTAGCACTCGGCATCAGCCTTTGCCTTCTCCCGGGCCAGAAAGGCAGCATCTGAGGGCAAGAACGCAGTGAACTGCAGTGTAGATGTTACCAGAACCCTGGGCCCTGTGACGTTCCCCTGGTTGCCTCTGTGACCTTGGGAGACTGCTCTTTTCTCTCTGTGGTTTGGTTTCCTCTTCCGTGAAATGGTGGAAAGAGGCATTTTTTCCTACTTCATAAGTTGTTGTGAAAATCAACCATGGGTGAAAAATGCTTTGAAGTCATCTCCGGATAGTGGGGACCAACTCTGAGCACGTCTGTTGCTATGCCCAGCGACACTTACGAAGGCAGTCTCGGGAAAAGTGCTGCCAAGGGACACTTCCTGTGTCCACAGGCTGAGTCCTTGTCGCTCCGCGTCTGGGAAGACAGGGGTGGGGTGCCACTTCACCCCTCTTGTGCTGCACAGCAAGAGTGCGAGGAGCCCAAAGAAGGCTCTAAAGACAGCCAGAAGTGGCTCCCCCTAAACCTGGATGCCACGAACATGAAACAGCTCGGTCCCTCTCCACCTTCATTTCTCTTTTATTTCCACTGACCATTTCAAAAAGATTCTAGTTAACACTGGTTAAGCTGGCACAACTCCCAACAGGAGAAGTCCATGCCATGGTCCAGACTAACACCTGTTTGGATGAAGACCTATTTAAACTTCCACCATGCAAGCAAAACACTTCCTTAATCTGCTGAGACCAGCTTTCTGTCAAGCTGATGCAAAACTTTTGATGCTTGCTCCCTTGCCTTGGGAATGCGGCCAGCCTCGTGTAGTATCTGTAGCAAAAAGCCTGGAAGAAAGGTCAGCCTGTGGGTGGGTTCTTACTGCACACCCCCAGCACGGCCCCGGGCGGAAAGAGCGTGCAGTCTGGCTGGGGCGCTGGCTGCATGGGGCCCACTCAAGTGGTCTTAGCACCTGATGACATGTTTTTATAAGAAATAAAAATGCGTTGTTTTGCAGAGAGCTCCCTAACAAGGAACTGCTGGCCTGTAAAATCCCAGCTGGCTCCTCACTGGGCCCCTGCAAAGCCTGAGAGCCCCATGGTGAGTACAAGTTGACATGGCATTTCGAAGCTGGGCCTCGAGGTCCTATTTTTGTCCTAGAATTTGCTTGATATAAGGCACCACGTGAAGGAAAGGGCAGGTGGTGGGAATGAGCTGAGGGCTTAGGGGCAGGGAACTGAAGGTGAATAATATTCAGAAAAGCCAGTCAAGAAAACACTTTTCTCCAGCTCCAGTGTTGTTGGTACTGAAAAGGTGTCTTTTTCAGACCTGCCTCAGTATCTACCATAGGGATACTGAGAGCAGACTTAGAAGCCACAGCTGTGGGGGGTAGGCACGGCACAAGGAGGGGCTGTTCTGGCCTAGCCTCTGAGTTCACTGCCACTGAGACCCTTGCCAGACAGCAGGGATTTACACAATTTCCCTTTTTCTTACTCCTCACCCGAGAGCACCTAACAGCACTACATGGACATTTGTTGAATCAGTGAACGCTCTCTGAAGTGGAAAACGTATGCCAGCCTGGCCCAAATTTCCCCCAAACTTGAGTCAAAGCACAGTGAAAAAGGAATTTTCCAAAGAAATCCGGACATCTTAGAACAAAGGTTAAAGAGCCAAGGAAAAGGGCTCTCCCGACCCCACCCCCACCCAGCCACACAGTGGGGCATGAGGAAAACTCAGGCACTCATTTCAGCTTTGCTCACCTTCAATTTCCGAAATCTTTTTCTCGGTCTCCTTCTCCATCACCTTCTGCCCATAGGTGATTTCTGCCACCTGAGCCACTTTTTCTGCCTCTGTAGTGACGATGTTGAGAAAAGGCTTAGAGCACTATGGATATCTCACAGGCTAGACTAAATCCCACCCTTCCTGTGATCAGAGTCCCTGATGCGGGGATGCGGATGTGTTCAGAGGGAGGGCCCCAGAGGGTGACCACGGTGGGCACGTGTGGACTGCACCCGTGAGTGCAGTACCCCGACATCGGCATGAGACAGTCAGCCGGGAGACCTGGGCCCTCCCACGAAAGCGAGGAATGAGTCCCAACCTCTCTCCTAAGTCACAGGGGTGTTTCTCCCAAAAGAGTATTTTAAGGAATACGGTAGTGTCTAAAAAGGTTCTTCCTGCCACTTCACTCTGGGAAGCAGTCAGTAGTCGTTGATGATCTAGTGCAGAGGTTAGGAGCCGGGTTCTGGCCAGGGTCTCTGCGGGTGAACCCCATTTCCACCACTTACTTGCCATATGACACTGGGCACGTTAGTTAGTCCCTTCGTGCTTGTGAGGAGACGAGTCACATGTAAGTGCTTAGAAAAGTGCACGGCTCATGGTAGGTGCTTGAGAAGTATTAGCTACTACTATTATCGATTAAGAATTAACTAGGAAGGGATCCTTTCATTTCAGAGATAGGGGGAGACTCAAAGCTCACCGGCCCTGCCCACCATCTGACAATTTCAGTATCGCTTCCGGGAGTACAAGTGCCGCTCCTGTGCGCGGCCAGGGTTTGCAGGACTGTGTGACCTAACCGCGCCCGAGGCTTCCTCGCCATCTGCCCGCCTTCCCCAGCCCTTCCACCCTGAGAGGGGATCCCAGAACCACATCCAGACCGATCAGGGCCTTCTTGCGCTCTGTCTCAGCTTCCTTCTCCACCACCTTCTGTTTCTGGGCTGCAATGAGCAGCTTTGTCTTCTCGCTTTCCCTGAAGGGAAGAACAGTATGCAGCCGTGAGGCGGCTGCAGAAAACGCTTCCGAGGAACTTCACTGTCCCCTGGAGGAACCAAACTTCTGCTGAGGAGAGGCAAACCTGGCTTTCTCACTCTCGCCTGGAAGGCTGTTCCCTGTCCCAAGTAAGAGCAGATCTGTTGCAGGCAGTAATGCGGCTCTCTTTCTCCTCCCAAATAACTCATTTGTGAGAAGTAAAGCATAATTTACTTAGGTAAAATGCACCTGCCTGCCCACTGAACCGCCTCTTCCTCCCATCTTCTTTGGCACGAGCCATGAAGCACAAACAATGCCCCCTGGCCCTTTTCAAAGCATCACTGCTTGAAAGGGCTTCTCCGGAGCCCAGGTGACTGTTGTGACACACCCGCCCCACCTTACAGTGCAGCGGGCTGTGCCGAATACTCAAGGAGGGGAAGAAACGCGTGGCACGGGTTAACTCTGGGATGGGATGAGGTGAGGGGTGTGGGACAGAGTGGGGGGTACAGGTTGGGCAGAGGGAATACTCACATCAACTCGTAGTTTCTGCGGATCGCCTCGGGTATATTGGGCTTTGTCACCCGCACGGCCTGGGGAAGGATAAAAATAGCACCTGATGGGAAGGTGAGGGTGGTGAGGGACCCGAGCAGCTGTCACTAGCCCTTGATCTGCTTGCACAAGAAGGACATCCCTTGGAAGAGTGGGGGATACACCTTTACCAGGGGGTGTCCCACAGTGGCCATGCTTACTTGGATGACGAGCCCGGGGGCCATGGAGGTCAGGTCCTGTTGCAAAGCCAGCTTGAGATTTTCATCAATCTGATCTGGAATCAAGAAAGACCGAAAACGTTGTTGTTACGTTTTTTAGGCAGGGTGGAGGAAAGTGTGAGGGCAGAGTACAAACTAACACGCCAGCTCAAGAATGCACCTGACAGGCCAAAGGTCTTTCCAAGGCAGAGCCCAGAAATCTAAAGATACCCTGCACGTCTTTCTTGTTTTTAAAAAATTTTTAATGTTTATTTATTTTTGAGAGAGAGACAGAGCACGAGCGGGGGGAGGGGCAGAGAGAGAGGGAGACACAGAATCTGAAGCAGACTCCAGGCTCTGAGCTGTCAGCACAGAGCCAGACATGGAACTTGAACTCATGAACCAGAAGATCGTGACCTGAGCTGAAGTCAGATGCTTAAATGACTAAGCCACCCAGGCGTCCCCCGCCACCCATCTTTCAAAGTGACATCCCTGTGCGGCCCCTCTACATAAGCTAGATGGGAGAGTGTCCTTTTCCTGTGGCCTCCAGATAAAATCACCGAGGCTGTTGAAAATATCAACCTTGCCCAAAAGGAAACTGAGCTTTCAAAAGAACAAGTACAAACAACAATTCTAGCACATTTCTTGAGTCAGGCAGCAGCCTTCCCCTAGACAACAGCAGCGAAACAGAGGGCGGGCCCCCATTTTCAAGAGGAAGGAAGGTGGAGTGGCTGTGTTAGGTATTTCGAAGGGAGCCAAGCACATTAAATCTGGTAATTTTAGAAGTTTCTACCAGAAAAACAGACTCTGACGTCAAGGAAAGCCCCAGGGAAGACTATTTCCATTAAGAACTCCCATCAAATAACACAAGGGGAAAATGAAAATTTACGGTTCTGGAAATGAGCCCAAGTCCTCTGATGTGTCGTTTGCTTTGGCCCTGATTGCTCTGTCAGAATTCACATGGGAGTCGTTTCATAGGGAAGTTTAGGAAGAGCTCTAACTGGTTGCCCCTTCTGGCTGTGACTGTGCGGGGCCACAGCTGCCCTCTCTGGCCTGGGGCTTCTCTTCCTGGCCCTCCCCCCCCCGACCACCCTCCCTAGGTCTTCTATAAGACCCTGCAAGGCCCTGAGAAGACTCCATGAAACCTCGAAATCTGGCTGGGACATCGGAACTGAATCACCTCTCTTATTACTGTCAGCTGTCACCTGCTTGAAGTAGCCGTTCTTGGTCACCTGTGCCCAAAGAGGAGCCACTGAGGAACAGCAAATGCCTTTAACAGATGCCCAAATGGAGGCCCATGGAGGTTCAGTGATGTGCTCAAGCGAGTTAGCAGTCAAACTAATAAACCTGTTTGGTCACTATGCTTTAATTTTTAGGTCTAAAATGGCACTTTCTTCAGCTGTCATATCAGTCAGCAAGGAATTTTAACATTTCTATGGACTGGATATGCTCTCATGAGCCTGTCAGCGTGAGGGAGAAATGCCCCAAAGGCAGCACCTCAGACCTGATATGTGTTTAACAATTTGACAGATGGAGATAAACATCACGTTTCATATTTTCTATTTTAGATAGATCAACCAAATTTGAGATGTTCTGTGCCCTCCCTAGGTTAATAATAACATTGTCATTTATTAGTGGACACCTGTGGTCCTGGGCTAGTAACTTTCTGGACAATCTGGAAGAAATATTTTGCAAGGTGGTTTATTATCAAAGCAATACTAGTAAGTTTTTTACACATTATAGTTCTGCAGATAAATTCTGATTAGGTTATATTACACAAAGAGGTTGAATCAGGTCAACTTCTGAGCAAGTACCAGGTAATGTTTTTATAAAGTGGGCAGACTGGGGTGCCTGGGTGGCTCAGTCAGTTAAGGGTCCGACTTCGGCTCAGGTCATGATCTCATGGTTTGTGAGTTCAAGCCCCGCATTGGGCTCTGTGCGGACAGCTCAGAGCCTGGAGCCTGCTTCAGATTCTGTCTCTGTCTCTCTGCCCCTCCCCTACTCGCTCTCTGTCTCTCTCTCAAATATAAAAAATAAAACATAAAAAAATTTATAAAGTGGGCAGAGAGGACGCAGCAGGGTAAGCAGTGATGAGAATTAGGCCACGAAGCTGAGTCAGGGCTGTGAGTCCTGAGAGGACAGAACCAGGAGAAAACCTCCATGCCTAACGAGTGGGATTTGAGACATGAATTTCTCTTTTACAGATGCAAATAGATTCTAAGCAAGACAGTGATCTCCCAAGACTTAATTTTTCTAATCAATTGATTAATTTTTTGAGAAAGAGAGAGAGCATGAGCAAGGGAGAGGGGCAGAGGGAGACAGAGAGAATCTTAAGAATCTAAGCATGGATCCTGACGTGGGACTTGATTCTACAACCCTGGGGTCATGAGCTGAGCCAAAATCAGAAGTCAGATGCTCAAGCAACTGAGCCACCCAGGCACCCCAAGACTTAACTTTAAAAAGAAAAACATTTCAAAGCAAATATATTTTCTGAGCTTCTCTGTAAAAGAAGCTTCACTAAGCTACTAAGTTTATCTCTATGATAGTAAGTTTTCTTTCTTTCTTTTTACTTTATCTTGAAGATTTTATTTTTAAGTAATCTCTACCCCCAATGTGGGGCCCGAACCCATGACCCTGAGATCGAGTCACGTGCTCCACTGACTTAGCCAGCCAGGCGCCTTGACAGTAAGAAGTTTTCTAACACAAAATGATGTCACATTTTCATTTTCTCTTCATGGAAATTAGACCCCTTTGCCTTTTGTTGTTTCAAATGCTTTAAAATGTTCATTTAATGGCACAAGTTCTAAAACAGTGGCTCTAGAGAAAGTAATGATATTTTATAAAATGCTAATCAGTTTGAGGTAAAAAAAAAAAAAAAATAAGGCAAACTTACTGCATTTTTTGTAAAAGCATGCTGAATCCAAACCCTCTAAAGTGAATTTAGATTCACTTCCTATTGCAGAAAAATTGAAAGTGACTCTGACGATTTCCCAAATCTGGAACACCGTGTGCAGGGGGCTCTGATCGCGGTCTCCGGCAGCACCAGGCGCTCCTCCCCTGTCTACTCTGAAACGTCCTCACGCACGGTCCTTTTTCAGGAAGATTCCTGGGAAAAGTCACTGTCTAGTCCTCATATCAAGACTAGCTGTACCATCGTTTACTTTCGGCACCGGCTACTAGAACACTTCCGGCAGCAAGCTGAACCAGAACGCTTCTTGCGAAAGAGCTTTAAGGATTACTGAACTGTTTCCCTCCCTTGCTGCTAAAGTCACACTATGTTTATTTTGGTGGCTAAAGAGGACAAAAGGTATCCACTTAAGTACGTGGATTCTTTTAAGGATTCTCCTATTCATCCCTACAGGTATAGGGTTAAAAAGACCCACCACCACAAAGCTCTGGGAACTTTAAGTAGCTATGGTCCTTGTCCCCCTTCCAGAATTAAATGCGACTCCTGCCGTCCTCCTCGCCTTTCCTGGCTTCCCTGCATTCGGTGTGGTGTGGTGGGAAGCAAGGTGAAGCGAGAGTTCTAGCTTCAGCCCTGCCATTTGTCTCTTTGAGCCTCACTCAGTACCCTTATCTGAAAATGAGGCTGCTGGGTTGGATACTCTCTCAGGTTCTTGAGAACTGACCCTGTCTTATTACAGAAGGGTGTTTTAGGGACAGCAGGTGTTTTAGGGACTACCATTCCAGTCCTGATGTGAACCAGGAGGCCTCCAGTCCACTGTCATCTGTGTGCCCAAACTTCACCTGTCTTCTTGACCTTCTGCTTCTATCAGCACAGACCGGTTCCTGAGCACTGGGCTTGCACTTCCTGTCCACCCGTACCCATCCTGCCCTACGGTGGCTCGGAAGTCGGTGGTGGGGGGAACAGCTGCCAAGGCATACCATGGCCAGAAGAGGCTTCCTTACCAAAGAGCTCGATGTAGACCTCCTGAAGCGTATGCACGCTGCAGAACTGGTTCAGTTCGTGGTGGATCTTGTTGAAGATGAGGGCCTTGTCGTAGTCAGCAGTGTAGTTCTTCACTATGTCATACACTGGGAGGGAGGGTGGGATTGCAAGGTAAGAAAAGGCAGCCCCCCCCCCCCACCACTGCCTGATGTGCTGCAGCAGACCCTGGTGGTGGGGGGGCGCGCGGGGGGACATGCTGGGCAAAGTAAGCCGGTGGAGAAGGGAAACTGGAAAAACGTACCTGCGTTTGGGACCAAGAAGTTTACCACTTCAATTCTGTCAAAGTAGATCATTACACCACCACTGTTGGAGGAAGAAGGGACAGAGAAGTCACCAGTAGGCTCTGGAACACAGTGCAGTCCCAGGGCGATGGCGTAAGAAGTGTGACTCAGCAGGAAAGAGTTCGAGGGAGGTCAGAAGGCAGGAGGGATCTCCAAGTAGGAATCTTCCAAGTTTGGAGCAAGAACACAGTCTCCCAAGAAATCACACCTCCTAAAAATATCTCCAGACGGAGAAAAATGAAACTTTTGGGGGTACCAGTAAGAAAAAGAATAGTCTGTATCTTTTGAATCTGCCATGCCTTTTGACTGAAGCAATCAATTGCAGGGAAAAGTCAAGGTGTTCTCAGAACTTAAAGGTCACAGTGGGATTTTCCGGTCACCATTTCTCATGGTCTCCACCCTCACTTTGGTTCAGCCCTTCCCTTTCCCTGCAAATATTCGTTTTTATAAACAATTTTGGGTATACAGGAACGGTGAAAAGAATAGTACAACTAACGGCCATACACGAACACTAAACTTAACAACTGTTAACATTTTACCTTCTTGATTGATCTTTTTTATGCTGAACATTTCAACGTTGCAGTCATGATACTCTTTACCCCTTCATACTTTAGTAAGCAACACTCACCTAGGAGTAATGACATTCTCCTATGTAGTCCTAACTCCATCCCCAAACGTAAGAAAATTAGCAAGAATCCCTTAACAGCCTCTGATACCTAGTCCTTATTCCAATTTCCTCACTTGATCCTGTTGTGGACTGAAGTGTGTGCCCTCCAAAAAGCCATAAGTGTAAACTCCAAAACCCCCAGGTGACTGTATTGAGAGATGGCCTTTCAGGTGGTAATTAAGGTTATGAGGGCTTAGGGGTGGGGCGCTCACCCAATTAGAGTGGTAAACGAAAAAAGGCAGCCACCAAACATCTTTTTCTCTGCATGTACAGAGGAAAGGCCGTGTGAGCACACAGCAAAGCCACCATATGCAAGCGAGGAAGAGAGGCTTCACCAGTTTCCACCCAGTCTGTGGCACTGTGTTATAGCAGCCCGAGCTGACGAATCCAGGCCTCTGTCTTTCATAGCTGGTATTTTTGAACCAGGTTCTAATCAAGGCTCACCATCCACCACATTTATGTCTTTTAAGTCTCCTTTTCAACCCAAAGCTCCTCCTTGTGATGAGATCAGGCCCATTATCCCGTGAGATGCCCTAATTCTGGATTTGCTCCCATGTTTCCTTGTGGTGGTGTTTGTCACCCTGTCCAGTTTAGATCTCCTTTACTTTCCAAGCGGACCACTAGAGCAGTGTTCTGTTTGGATCGCCAGACCCTGAGGTCTCCCCTACATTTTTATTTATTTTTTATTATTTTTTTAAATGTTTATTTATTTTTGACACAGGGAGACTGCAAGCGGAGGAGGAGCAGAGAGAGAGGGAGACACAGAATCCGAAGCAGGCTCCAGAGAGAGGGAGACACAGAATCCGAAGCAGGCTGCAGGCGCTGAGCTGTCAGCACAGAGCCTGATGTGGGGCTTGAACTCACGAACTGTAAGATCATGACCTGAGTCGAAGCCTGACGCTTAACTGACTGAGCCACCCAGGCGCCCCTCCCCCTACCTTTAAAACATTCTCCATAGCTGGTTATACAAAACCTATCTTCTTGTATCGGGTCATTTGCCTGCTGAAGGCCTTTAGTGGATCTTCACTTGTAACAGAAAAAGTCCAAACTTATCACAGCATTCCAGGCTCTCCCAAATCTGTCTACCTCCCATGATTTTCCCCGATGCACTGCACCGCCTAGTCAAATTGGAGCCTAGGGAGCTAGGAGGTGGGGAACTTGGTAAAACTACCAGGAAGGAATGCATCCCTTTTCGCTATCTCTTGCTGCAGTCAGCCAGACAGCCCTTCTGTTGCTGCAGGTGTAACTGCTTTATCCTGGGGCCCTTACCTAGTCCCGCAAGGCACGTTCTTCACCTCATCTGTCTGCAGTGTGGTCTAGAAATGGAGGAGACATAAAATGCTGTAAAATGGGCAGTGACAAGCAAAGTAACTGCATTTTAGAATCCCAAATGGCCTGGTCCTTGAAGTTATCTGGGATGAGCTTTGCTCTTGTTAAACATGAATGTTTCACCTAATCCTCCTTACTTATAGGGTGTGACACCCAAACAAAGGTACCTACCCACCTCCCCCCACTTCACTGTAAGTGAATCACCATACAGATGAGCTTAGTAATGACTTAGTAAAAAAGACCCTGCATTAGGAGTCCTAAGACCTGTGTTTATCTCTGTCTCTTCCTTTACCAGTCTTGAAACAGCGGATTCTTTATTTGGCTCAGCCCATTCTCAGCCTTATTGTAAGACTCGTGAGGTCATGTGCACAAATGCACTCTAGAAACCATCGAGCAGAGGAAATAGCAGAAGTGATGTACAGGGAGAATGCTGAGGAGGTATCCTGGGATATTTTCCTGGGTTAGTTTTAAAGTCATTCTCTAAATCTTATTCCTCTTAGCTGGACATACTTCAAAGATGGCTAGTCTAACTTAGCCAGGCTTTTAGATCTGTCATAACTAATCCTACTTCTACTTAGATGTCATTTCCCTTCACTGAGTCCAACTCCTCCCACCCCAACCAAATTATGTTCACATCTATGAATTTCAAGTAAGAACCAGCAAATTTACTATGTTTTATTTCTATTTATCTTGGTAGCCTGTGATTTAAAACACACAGACACACGCACCCTACTTTTCCTTCTATACATCCAGAACATATTCTTCTTTGGTTTTACCTTGAAGTGAAGAAATAATTCCCAGCTGGGGCTGCTGGGCCAAGGCAATGACCCCATCCAGCTATTTCAACAACCAAATAAAGCTCTAGAGTACATGGTTCATGGAGCCTCATTCTCCATTAGATATATATACATACACATATACATATATGTACACATATACATGCATATATGCATACGTGTATATAAACATGTGCATATATATACATACACACGTACGTATGTATGTATACACATATATATGTGTGTGTGTACGCGTTTGTGTGTATGTTTGTGTGTGTGTGTGTGTGTGTGTGTGTATGAGATTCCTTGGAAAGGCATTATACTGACCTAATGGTAAGTAATTACAATCACGCATTTGTCAACATCCCAAATCTGCAGTGGTCCAAACATACCCCATAAGCCAAGTATACCTGCACAGACTTATATGATGTGATGAAAGGGAGCATGAGATGGAAACCAGGGCCACTGGTGGAAGTCAGTAGGGCACCGCCTCTGCAGAGGAAGAAGAGAGAGGCAGTTTAGCAAGAGGTATCTATTACATCAATACTATTTGCACTGGCCCCATAAACGTTTCATATAGAGTGCCACGTGTCTCAGCCATGTCCACAGACCCCTTCCTCTCAACTCGACCCTAATATTCTAGGAAGTTTGATGGTAAAACATAAAACCATTATTTATGCTTTTGTGGCAAGAAAAATAGGCACATGGGCAAAGTGGAATAAAGACGGCAGAATCCCTGGCAATACTTAACGTAAGAGGAACTCTGTCTTTGTCATATCTGTTGAGCTTGTGGCAATCCAGGAGGGCAGTTAAGTCCAGTAACACATTTATCAATTAACTGCACTAATGCTGGATCCCAGTGACATGAACAATCAAAAGAATAATTTTAAGAAATGCTTTAAAAATCATTTACAAACAAGGGGCACCTGGGTGGCTCTGTCGGTTAAGCATCCGGCTTTGGCTCAGGTCATGATGTCACGGTTCGTGTGTTTGAGCCCTGTGTCGGGCTCTGTGCTGACAGCTCAGAGCCTGGAGCCTGCTTTGGATTCTGTGTCTCCCTCTCTCTCTGCCCCTGCCCCACACACCCCCCACCACACTCTGTCTCTAACTCTCAAAAATAAATAAAAATGTTAAAAAAATTTTAAAAAATCATTTACAAATATTTTCCAGGCAGTAGCATTACTTTATAACCAAGTTGTATGTAAAGGGTAACAAAGTTAAAAGCCTTTTTGGGGGGACACATAAGCAGAAGGTGGGGAGAAATAAAGGGGAGAGTGGATCCCAACGAGACTTTTAGAACTTGCTATCAGCAATCCAGGAATAGGCATCTTGAGCATATATAAGAAGGAGTTCATAAAGACTTAAAGCAAAAAACCTGGTCATGGAGGTTACTGAAAGGAAAGCAACCCAAGATTTGTAAGTGCTTCTTTGCTTTATATTATGAAGGAAAAAAATACATTATTATATTTTTTAAAAAGAGCAATAAAACAGCTACCCAATGGAGCTTTCTTGTAAGAACCACTATCCTAGCGCTTGCCCGAATGGTTATGTATCAATCTGCAGGATTTCTCATTTTGCCTGAAACGTTAATTTTAAAGAGTGGGTACAAACTGGCAGATCAGGCTAGCTCAAGTTGCCATCAAGAACTGGTGCTCATCGGAGGTAACCTTGTGGCACCAAGATGCCGGGAGGGGGATATGAGAAAACGAGGTTTCAGAGATAACCTGCAAGCACTGGTTTCCTGTGGATTTTAACTCTAAACCTCTATACACATTTATCATTCACCATCCACAGCATCAACTTGAGACTACTAAGTTTTATATTTACATTTATGTATGTATATAAGCGTGTGTGTATATGTCCCCCTCCCCTGGTCACTGACACAACAGCTCAGTCTAAAAGATTCCTCTATTCAATGTACACAGATATTCAACAGAATCTGCTAGACAGTGAGTAGGAAAGAAAGTCATTTAACAGGAAGTTGCAAGCTTCTCCCTGTCCCTTCCTTACCTGTAATACACCCCAATATGTCCCTCTTCTATCTTGTGCACAGCTGAGAAAAGAGACGCACAAAAGAAACTGGAAGCCACAGCCACAACTGCTCCCAACTGAGCCATCAGTGAGCCTTTATCCTAGGGAAAAAGATGCAAGAAAATGTGTGTGGTCCGACATGCAGGAGAAAAGCCATGACAAGCAGAGAGAGCACCTTACTAAGCTGGGCTCCCTGCAAGTGGCTCCTATCCAGCCTGCTGTAGTATGAACACAAGGCTAGATCTACAACTCTCTTCATCCCTGTTCTCAGGCAACATTCCCACTCCTTCCTTAGCTGTGGAATTATACTCCCCACCTCGCTGGAGAGGCAGTGGCTCCAGATACAGCCGGGCCCCAAGAGAGAACCAGTGCCAATTGGGCAGCGTTCAGAACACAGCCTTCTCTTCCTGTGAACACGAATGTGCTGTCACGGGAGCCACTCACGCTAGTAAAAGGGAAGAGAGGCAGCTGCAGTATGTTGCCCAAATTACAGAGGATGTCAAATGACAGGCAGTTGTGGCTATGTAATTCTGGTCAGAGCCTCCCAGTCCTAATTGCCTGCCATTTCAAAAGAAACCATTATTTAGTCTTTCCAGATGCTGGAGCGACAGACACAGCATGTGAGCAGAATTCCATGATGGGATTCTCTGGCTTTTCGTCCACCTTCCCAGTTATTCCTTTGGATCTAAATGGGGGAGGGCTCTACACTCCCTCCCATACACTTGACTGGCACTTTGCACCCGACAGGTCCCCAAGCCCCACGGTTAGAGAAGAAAGAGGGTTCCCAAGGGTGGGAAGACTGGGCTCCTGGGTCCAATTGGGTCCAGGCACCAGGATGAGAAAGAGCTGGCATCTAGAGACTCATTTTCTGAACACCGAAGGATCTGGAAAAACGATAGTAACTGACAGCAAAGTTCACAGGCGTGCCCGGGCCCACCCGTGCAGGGCGTGGATTCTGCCTCCCAGGACTAACATAGCTAGCTAGGGCTCAGACATCTGCAAGGCGCTTATTTTACCGTAGCGGACTCCAGCTACCGATCTGCAGCTGCGTCCTTTCTGCAAATGCCCTCCTTCCCGCTCCCAAATCGCGCCCCTTCCCAGCCCTCTTCCGAGAGAGGGTCGCGCGTCCCAAGCGCCCTGGGGCTGAGGGGGAAGGGACGAAACAGAAAGGGGTTGCTTTCTAGCTCCTGAGGGAGAGAGGCTGCTGGGGTTCGAGCCCGGGAGAACGGCTGATCAGCTCGGGCCGGGAGCCTCAAACAGGCCCAGCGCGCACACTAAGGGGCGGGGGCCGCGTACCAGGCTGTCCCTCCAGGCGCTCCGTACTCGTCCGAACCCCCGTGCAACCGTAGAAACCGCCACGCCCCTCCACACGCTACTTCCTTCCGGGTCCGTCGCCTCGATGACGCCTTTAGTTCACGCGAGAAGACTCCCGCCTTCTTAGCTTGTCAGCCCCGCCCCCGCGCTCCCCGAGTTCGTTGTCCGCGCGTGGGCGCCAGGGGGCGCCCTCGGCTTGGTCCGGCCCGTTGGGACCTCTGGTTAGGGTTTCCAGGGCGGGGACGGTGCGGAGCGCCTGGAGAGTGACGAGCGAGAGGAAGCTAGTAGCGGCGGGTGCTGAGTGACTGAGCGTGTAGCTTTCCGAGGTTTTGACTTTGGAATTTGCCCTGGATTCCCCCCCGCCCCCCCTCCCCCCCAGCCCTGCCATTAGGTCAAGTGTATTTTTCGGGGCAGGTACCAGCGAGTTGCAGCCATTCTAGCCCTCTGCTCGCGCTTTCCTGTAGCACCGGTGAATGAAACACGTCTTTTAACGCGTGGATTAGCACCTTTACGTCGTTCATCAACAAACAGTCCCTATTTTGAATTGCTTTCCTAGGAGCCTTGGCCTTTGAGGTCCCCACAGCACCATACAGTAGACAAAAAAAGGAGTTATCCCAGTTTTAGTAAATAGGATCCTGAGCTCAGTGTGGTGCGGGGGTAACGGTGGATGAAAGCCTCCCTTGCGCTCCGTCAACTTCGGGAGCTTAACTGCCTTTATAACACCTAACTGCGGTACACAGAGGCTGGTGCACTCTCCTTGGAGGGACTAAGTTCCCTGAGGGCAGCTTAGGTACTCAGCAAATGCAGACTGAAGGCATAATGGCACCAGGATCAGGATCTAGAGTTTGGGTGTTCTGGTCTCAGGGCCTCACGTTGTCCGCAGCTGTGGCTGTTCAACAGCAGCACATCGGGACATTTCTCATTCAGCCACTGAACTTATTTTGTTTGCAGAAGAGAAAAGAGGCCAGTTAATTGCAGCCCCCAGTAAATGAAAAGCCTTTACACAGAGAAGATGGCAAGATGGTGCTGTTAGACAGATTTAGGACACAGGGAAAGAAAAGCGTGGGTTTTCCGGGCATGTCTGCTTGGAATTCATCCTGGGTTTGCCCTGGATGAGTCTGTGCTGGGATGTTTCAGCATTACATGGTTAAGCCCACAAGTGGGCTGCCTGGTGCTGCCTTGGGGGCTCTGTGCCCACCTCCATCAGCGAGGACCTCTTTTCTCCCCATCCTGTCACTGCAAATCTCCCCTCTCCCAGCTGGTCAGTCTCCTGATGGATCCTATCAGAACTTAAGAGCTTTTTATCTCCACCTTCAGTGAAATAATTCACCAGGGCACACTTAGTAAGTTTATTAAATGGTTGAGTGGATGAGTCAGAGAAATAGAAATATTGGGGTTTATCAGCCCAAGGAATGGGGCTTAGCCTGTAGTATAAAGGATTTGAATTTGTTGTAATTTAAGAATATCTTGACTGTTAAGTTTTGGAATGAACTATGAGTGAAAGCTTTGGGATTCTGTTCTCAGGAAGTTTTTTTTGCCAGACCTGAGTAGTTTAACTTTAGCCCTGCCTAGAGGCAGCAGGTGGACTTCAGATGATCTAGCATTTCCAAAAATCCCTTTCTTAAGACTTCTGTGGTTTTTCTGACAATATCCAGTATTATCAAGCAGGTACATCTGTAATGATTTGTTTAATGAAAGTATTTAAAAATCCATTTTTAAAAAGTTTTTAAATGTTTATTTTATTTATTTTTGAGAGAGAAGAGAGCAAGCAGGGGAAGGGCAGGGGGTGGGGGGACAGAGAATCCATGCTGACAGCAGAGAGCCCTGATGTGGGGCTTGAACTCAAGAACCGGGAGATCATGACCTGAGCTGAAGTTGGACACTTAACAGACTGAGCCACCCAGGTGCACATTAAAAATCCATTAAAAAAACCTTGCAGTGTAGAGTAGTGGTTAAGTGCAGGTACTCCACAGTCAGACTGCCTGGGTTTAAATCCTGCCTTTTCACCACCCTCCCCCTCCACCCTGCCTCTTGTTAGCAGTGTGACCTTGGAAAATGATTTATTCTGTGCCTCAGTTTCTTCATCTGTGAAATGGGAGTAATGATAGTATGACCCTTATAGGACTTACAGGACTGTCATGAGCATCAAATGACAGATCAAGAAAAGCACACACACACACACACACACGCACACAATGAGGTAACACCTTGCAACTGTCAGAATGGGTAGACAAAAAAAAGACAAGAAATAACAGGTGCTGACCAAGATGTGGTGCAAAGGGAACCTTCGTGCCCTGTTGGTAGGGGTGTAAGTTGGTAAACCACTGTGGAAAGCAGTGTGGAGGTTTCTCAAAACATTAGAAGTGGAAATGCCGTATGATCCACTACTGGGTATTTACCCAAGAAAATGAAAACACTAATTTGAAAAGATACATGCACCTCTATGTTTACTGCAGCATTATTTATAATAGCCATGATATGGAAGCAGCCCAAGGGGCTGTGTGTATGTATGTATGTGTATGTATGTGTATATATATATATATATATATATATATGTATGTATATATATATACACACACACACACACACACACACACACACTCAGTAATGGAATATTACTCAGCCAAAAAAAGAATGAAATCTTACCATTTGTGACAACATGGCTGGACCAAGTGGGCATTATGCTAAGTGAAATAAGTCGGACAGAAGACAAATCCCATATGATTTCACTCCTAAGTGGGATCTAAAAAACAAAAATGAACAAACAACCAGACTTTTAAATACAGAGAACAAACTGGAACTTTCCAGAAGGGAGGTGGGTGGGTGGGGGACGGGTAAAATAGGTGAAGGGGATCAAGACATACAAACTTCCAGTTATAAAATAATTAAGTCACGGAGATGAAATGCACAGCACAGGGACTATGGCCAATAACATTGTAATAATGTTGTATGGTGACAGATGGTGACCACACTTATTGTGGGGAGCACCGCGTAATGTATAGACCTGTCCAGTCACCGTGTTGTGTACCTGAAACTAATATAACATTGTATGTCAACGACAATTAAAAAAGCACACACAACGTTTGGCACATTTTAAGTGTTCAATAGTGTTAGCTGTCACTGTTTTAAATAACAAATCCCTGTAATGTGTTCTTGTCTGTTTGCGGGTTTGGATTATTAATGTGGCAGAAATTGAGAAGGATAAGCTTAAAGTTATGTGGCATTGAGTAATAACCAAATGAAGACTTGTCAGAAGGAGAGATAAGGGACTCTGGAATTACACTTCAACGGATATTTATTTACAATACAAATTTCATAAAGCACGATCTAGTGCTTTCCATGGACCAGGCCCTATGCCAGTCTCCTTTTATTTAATCCTCAGGTCAGCCCTTTGAGTTCAGCTCCACTTTAGAGGAGGAAGTTGAAGCTGAGAGAAGTCAAGGGATTTCCCAGGAGCACAAAGCTTGTAAATTGCAAAGCAGAATTCAAGTGATCCCAAGTCTGTTTCTTCCTTACAGCAAATGATGAGAACATAATGATTCAACTAAAACACATTCACACACACACACACACACACACACACACACACATACAGAGTTACCACATTTATCTCTCGCACATAACCTTTCAGGAATGTAGACCAATGGTCAGAAATTGCAAAACTTTACATCAGGCCAGTTCCTTTTATAATTGTAGGTTGAAGCAGGATAAGAAGGTGCTCCCACCCCAGCCACCCACATCTCCCTATCTCTGGATTGTTGTTTGTTTAGTCCTCTTACCAAGCTCCTTGTTGGTGAGAGAGCCACTCCAATGAGAGAAGAGACCCCCTTTGTGCACAGTCAGAGCCCTAATTATTAATAACCAGGTTAGCCCCAAAGGAACCAGGCAAGTCTTAAAATCTTGGCTTCACCGCATTTACATCACAAGACTGGAAGTTGCTGGAAAAAACTTTTAAAAAAAATTTTCTTCCTCATGCCCTCAAACAGGGAATAGAGGTCTTCTTTCAAGACATTTGATACCAGTAAGATTTGGGTGAGGTTGGTAGACGAGGAGTGGAAAACTACATCCTTAATAATAATCAAGGGGGTTACAATATTCCCCTCTTATTTTCAGTTGGAATAACCAGGATCTGGGTGACTTTTTTTTATTAACATGTTTTATTTTTATTTTTTAAAAATTTACATCCAAATTTGTGAGCATATAGTGCAACAATGATTTCAGGAGTAGATTCCTTAAAGCCCCTTACCCATTTAGCCCCCCCCCCCACAACCCCTCCGGAAACCCTCAGTTTGTTCTCCATATTTATGAGTCTCTTCTGTTTTGTCCCCTCCCCATTTTTATATTATTTTTGTTTCCCTTCCCTTATGTTTATCTGTTTTGTCTCTTATAAGTCCTCATATGAGTGAAGTCATATGATTTTTGTCTTTCTCTGAATGACTAATTTCACTTAGCATAATACCCTCCAGTTCCATCCACGTAGTTGTAAATGGCAAGATTTCATTCTCTTTGATTGCCGAGTAATACTCCCTTGTATAAATCTACCACATCTTCTTTATCCATTCATCCATCGATGGACATTTGGGCTCTTTCCATTCTTTGGCTATTGTCGATAGTGCTGCTATAAACATGGGGGTGCATGTGTCCCTTCAAAACAGCACACCTGTATCCCTTGGATAAATGCCTAGTAGTGCAATTGCTGAGTCCTGGGGTAGTTCTATTTTTAGTTTCTTGAGGAATCTCCATACTGTTTTCCAGAGTGGCTGCACCAGCTTGCACTTCCAGGATTTGGGTGACTTTTAAGAACAAAAGTATATTTGCTTGGGGCTAAAGTTTTTTTCAAAGGACAAAGGGATCAAAGGGATCAAAGGGGAGTCATGAAAAAATGGGAGTTGGGAGTTGGTTGGAAGTCACCTGAAGATCATGTTGTGCTGATGTGTTTTTACAGCCTTCTTGAGGTATAATGGGTATAATAAAGTGCATATAAAGTGTATAACTTGATAAGTTTTGACATATGTCTACACCTGTGAAACCATTACCACAACCCAGATAATGAACACATGCATCATACCCCCAAATTTCCTCATGCCTCTTTACAACTCTCCCTCTTACCCCTCTCTCTCTGTGACCTTCCAGCCCTGATTCCCAAGCAGCAACTGATCTTGTCGCTATAGATTAGTTTGCATTTTGTACAATTTTATACAGATGGAACGCATACCGTATAGGCTCTTTTATGGGGGGAGCCATAATGCTGGCTTTGTTTTTCCCAGAATATTTACAGACTCATCCACGTTGTTGAGTATATCAACAGCTCATCCCTTTTTTACTGTTGTGTAGCACTCCATTGTGCCATGAGACAGTTTGTTTACCCATTCATCTGTCAATGGACCCAGTTGTTGCCTGTGATTTTAATACAGCCCATCTATGTCACTCTTGGAAGAACAGAAGGCAAACGGGAGGAAGTCTCCAGAGCAGGGACTCGGTCAAGGTCCACACTGCATTCGGGGAGTGAGAAAAAGGCCCTGTTACTCTGGGAAACTGCCAAGATGCCTCATGGTTGGAGGTGTGGCTTGGCCTGTTTTGCTGGGATGACCATTCTTTTGACATCTCTGAATCCATAATAATTTTAGGAATTAAAGAAAAAGACGTTATAGAATTTTGTCTGCATATATTTTTCTAGATATCTCTTTGTTTCACCGATAGACTCCTTTTTGCATAGACAGAGATACCTTATATACTTGGTGTGTGCATCTCAAAGGATAAGGGAATCCATGTTTCATTCTCAGCCAGTCCGTTTCCACCTGGATTCCTAAATTCATCCCTCCTTTCTCCTCGGGGACCAAGAGCCTTCCATGACCTCCTCACTCCACCATCTCTTTGGATGTGGGATGGGGTCAAACCAATCATGTTGCAAACACGTTCCCCCCAGACATACTCCTCCCGTGAAAGGTGTCACCATGCACTCAACTATGCAGGCCACCCAGCCTCTATCTTAATCTGCCCCCTTCATTTAGATACGAAGCTCTAATTGTTCCTTTATGCTGCCACCCTCTTTATGCATTGCCCTGGTTTGGGGCTTTATCATTTCTCACTTGGATTATTGTGAGAGTCTGCTGTTAGTGACTTCCTTACTCCGCCTAAAAGCTTACCCTTAAATCAGTGCATCATCCACACTGTGCTCTGTGTGACCTTTGTGCACCTTTTCTGCTTCGAAACCTGATCATATCGGGGGAACAACTTCCCATCTCTTACCTCGTCATACGTGGCCTTCAATGATGTGATCCCCTACCTTCCCCTCCAGCTTTTATGATACCATTCCATTGTGTGTTTGTGTTTTGCTCGACCAACTCTTGCTCATCCCTTAAGACCCTTCTCAATGCTTCTTCTCTGTTTTCACAGAGTCTTGTGCATTGTCCCGCACACGCTTTTCTCGTATGGCACACCCTTTAATATGCTGAAGTATTCTGGTTATGTCAGTATGTGCCACAGGAGTGTAAGCTTTGGGAGGGCAGGGAGTTCTTTTACCCGTCTTTGTGTCTCCCACACCCACCCCAGAGAGTCTAACATAATTCCTAGTATATAAGTTGCACTCAATAAATGCTTGTTGAACAAAATAATAAACATCGTATGTCCCTTTAGGACATACATGAGCTCACGTGATCCTTATGACAGTCCACCAGGATTTTATGACAATAACCCCGTTTTACAAACAAGGACACGCAGGTTAGATGGGTAAGTCACTTCCTCATCTGATTGTTGATCCAGTATTTCCCCTCTCCCCCATATTTGTGAATGTGGAAAATGTCAATGCACCAGGACAAATATTTAGTTCAATTCAATCAACCTTTATTAAACACCTCCTAGCCATGAGCCACAGTCCTAAGTGTTGAAAGCATGGAAGAGTGAGAGAGGCCACCTGTGCCTGCTAAGTTCCAATGGCAGGTTTCTCAGCCTTGCTGCTATTAACATTGCAGGCCAGATGGTTCTTTGGGGATTCCTTGGTGGGGGGGGAGGGCTATCCTGTGCATTGTGGGATGTTTAGTGGCATCTCTGGCCTCTATCCCCTAGGGGTCAGCAGCAGCCCTCTTCCTCCCCCATACCCAGTTGTGACAACCAAATGTATCTCCAGACATTGCCAACTGTCCCCTGGGGTGGTGGTGTGACAAAATTGCCCCTAGCTGAGAACCACTGTTGTAGAGCAAGACATAGCAATGGGGTTCGAGAATGAAAGAGCAAGCTTTTCCGGGCATTCCAGGCACGACAGATGTGCCAATGCAGTTCTGTGTGGGCTAAGAGAGTCAGGGGAGCGGAGCCTGGAGGGAGAGGTCATGAATGTGGAGCCCAGGAGTTAAGCATGGGGGGCAGGTATTGCTGGTGGGGTCCTAGGGAACCTACCAGGATAACCCCCGCTGGCTGTGGGATGGGAGAGGTGGAAACATTTGTGTAGATGTTGGAAATGTAGGTCTCAGCTGACTTACTGAACCGAATTCCAAAGAGGGAAGCTCTGCCTTGGGGAGAGGCTGGGCTGTAAATCCTAGAGGGGAGGACTTTAATGCCACTTAGAAATCAGGCCTGAAACACCCGTAATGTTTGTCAGTCCACATTTTGGTGTTCTTAAGTAAGTGTGCAGGGTGTGGGGGATGAATTATGGCAGGTATTTGATTTAAAAAGCCTGCACAGATTTAATGTCCTGATAAAATGTATTAAATCTTTTAAGGTTTTAATGAATCTAGTATGTGTTTCATAAATCAAGAACTCTGCTAAGCCGTCTCCTGGTTTAATAAGAGTAAACTAGGAAATTGCTCTGAGCAGAAGCAAAATACATTTATATCACATTGAAAAGTAATAGAGTTTTAAGCTGAGGGGGTCTTTCTGGGCCTTTTAAGCTGTTTGCTTATTACATTGCTCCTACTCCTTCAAATATTAAACCCCAGGCAAACACGTGCTTAACCGTATCAAGATGTGAACTAGCACAGAGGTAAAGATTATTTGTAAGAGAGCAGAAAACAAAGCCAGTATATTTCCTTACCCTGAGACCTCGGACCAAGTTGATTTCTTCTCTGAAACCTGGCTTTGTGTATCTAGGTTCGAGGCGGTTGGTTAAAAATCATTATTAACTGTTATTAAACCCTTCTTCCTAAATTCCCTCACCCCTCCATCCTGGCCTCCTCAACACGTCTGCTGGATTGAAGTGGTAAGTGTGTAAAATTTTTGAATTTTACAGCTGACTGTGGAGTGGCTTGTGAAGGCTACTGGTCAGACAGTCCAGAGCAAGCATGCAGAAACGTCTTCCCCCTTGTCTTAAACCCAAGGGCTGTAATGTTTGCTTTTGTTCCTTTCCCTTCCCTCTACCCAGTCCCACCGCTCAGCTCTAGCAGGGCTGGGGAGGAGGCCCTTAGGGGTATGGGTATAATAGATGGACCTCTGTGAGCAGGCTGGAGATCGGAACCCCCGTTACTCTGCTTCCTTTGTGGATGGGGCAGGTTCTGGGTGAGATGGGTGGTTCAGGGCATTGTGGGGGGGGAGGTAGTGATGGAGGAACAAAGTTGGGGTGGGGGGGCTGGAACATTCCTGTGCACAAAAGCTGGCAGGGCTTGTGAGCTCTGCAGGGGAGGGAGCCGGCCCCATAAAGCTCAGCGTGGAGAAGCCTGTCCAACCTCATTAGCTGTCACGGGCAACAATACTGATCTGGCAATAAAGGCGATTCCAAACCTGTTGGTCATTAATCACTCGCCTGACAGTTGCGAATGGAAGTGGAAAAACCTCATCCCCCTCTACCCTTCCCCTCCTCCTCTGGCCCAGCTCCGGGGTTTCGAGTTACCTCTCTGTATATATGGGGTTCGCTGCTGGGGCGGGTTTCTTCCCCCTTTGGCTTTTCAAGGGAACCTTTTCAGTGTGGAGAGGCCACAGGTTGGCCAGAGCCTGGCAGGCCATGGCTCTACACAGAGATGGAAGACTGAGGAGGAGAAAGGAGGTGGCCTCAGAGGTCAGCCCTGGGCTGTGACCCCTGTGGGATCCAGGGCTGGGCCTTGGCAAGACTGCGGAGTTGGGGAAGCTTGTCATCAGCTCTCCAGCTCCAGCCTCGTCTTTCTACATCCTCCACCTCGTTCCCTGGCACTCTCCTCCCTCCCTCCTTCAGCCACTAAGTGCCAACATATTTCCCTGTGCATGTTCCTTTACCCTCCCTTTCCTGCCCCCCCCCCCCCTTCCTGAATAAGCGGATCTAGCACTCAGGACAAGTTTGCATCTAAGACCTTTACATCCTACCTGAATGTAAGCACACGTCCTTTTCCAGAGGCATGGGTATTGTTAGCTTCATCCCTAACAGTGGCAGGTGGTGAATAGTGACTTCCAGTGACTGGAACTTTTAAAAAAATTTTTTTAATTGTTTAAGTTTTATTTATTTTGAGAGAGAGGGAGAGAGAGAGAGGGAGAGAATCCCAAGCAGGCTCCACGCTGTCAGCACAGAGCCTGACTCGGGGCTGGAGCTCACTCATGAAGGGTGAGATCATGACCTGAACTGAAATCAAGAGTCGGAGGCTCAATCCACTGAGCCACGCAGGTGCCCCTGTGCTATTTTGTGGGTGGGGACTGGGGTCCGGGACTGGGGTGGGAAGGCAGGCCCAGGCTGCACTGGCGCCCCTGCAGGCAGCTCCCGGGAAGTGCACCTCGGTTGCTGGTCTGCGTTTTGTAGGTCAAGGAAATGAAAAGAGGAGAAAAAGCGGTGTGCCAGAGAGCATCTACAGACCAGAACGGGCGAGGACTCACATAGCCGCCAAGTTCCTGGCATGCTCTTCAATGCCCTTGAGCCGGGCTGCCTTTTAGAGTGAGGAGGTGTAACTTCTGCTCGATTTCAGAGGATGTGGGGGCAAGAGGAGTGTGAAGAATTAGGCAAGAATTTCTGAACCGGCAGCCTGAATATAATTGGCGTGCTTCTTGGCTCTTTGGATGGGCAGGCACGAGAGAGTAAACTGAATTCTAACAACCTGGGAAGGGAGACATTGCAGTATAAATTTCTCAGTGATCGAAAATACGTTTCTAGCTTCCCCAAGCTTTTCTGATTCCCATGGGTACCCACGGACCCTGGCTGGGCCCACATATGTCACTGCTGCCTATTCTCTGCGGGGCAGGGGGCAGAATCATCTGGCCACAGCGCTGATCCATCCGGACTACTCCGACAAAGACAAATTCCCATGACAAATTAATAGAAACAAAATAGAGAGCGAGAGAAAAAAAAAAAAAAGGACAGGCACAACAAGAGGGTTTTTTTTGGTCTGTTTTCCAGTTTCCTTGACACCTCTTTTACTTTTACTCATTCCCCCACCCCCACCCCCCGCCGCCCCAATAGTGTGGTTGTTCTTAACTCTTGCTCCAGAATAGAATCACTTGAGGACATCTGCAAAATAGTGATGCCTCGGCCACATTTCCTGACACTCTGATGAAACTGTCTGGGATCAGGCCTCCGCCTGGAGATCTTGGTAAAAAGCCCTCTTGGTGATTCAGATCTCAGCCAGGCTGAGAACTACTGGCGTAATATCTTGAAGCTCATCATGTCAATTCACGCCACTCTATCTTTGCTTCTGAGGTTTCCCGTGCCTGCAATACCTTCCCCTTTTCTCTCTGACTGTTGACCGACCAATGGGAGCCACTTGGGTCAGGAGCCACTACCGGACAGGGCTGGAGTTGTTCAGAGAAGCAGCCAAAGACGTCCTTAGTAATACCCATCACACAGAGCGTTTCTATTTAAAGACTAAATGGTCTGATACAAAAGATGTGTGCCACGGGAGCTCAGAGGACAGAGATTTCAGGGAGGGCTAGAATAATCAAGGAAGATGGTATGGAGGAGGGGGACTGGGGCTAAGCATTGATGGGCGGGTAGGGTATAGGTAAGGGGGCAGCAAGGGTAGAGGACTTTAGGCAGAGTATTCCCAAGGCTGAAATGATCCAGGCAGGTGTTGGGGACAAGGACAAGGTTTGCTTGACCAGATGGAAGCCTCAGCCTCCTTGCACCTGCACCGACCACTGCTCCTGCAGCCTGACTGAATCCCATGTGCACTGTTCAACTGCTTTCATGTGCCTGCCTCTCATTCTCTCCATCATATCTGTCGGCAACTGGTAGGCAGGGACTATACTTCATGTAAGTTGGGACCTGTCATTCAATTCAGTTGAAATCAGTTGAATTCAACTCAACTCAATTCAATTCACTATGTATTTAGTGAGTACCAACTAAGTGCCAGTTCTAAGCTTTTGGGATTCAACTAAATAGGCAAAGACATTGGACCTTCCTGGGCCTGGATTCTAGCAGGGGGACACAAACAACAATAAATATAATAAATAATATGTAGGTAAATTACATACTTTAGTGAAAGCTGATATGTACCACAGAAAAGAGAAACAGAGGAGTAGGATAAGGAGAACATGTGTGTAGCCGAGTCTTCATCTGTGTCTATGTGTGTAGAGTTATCACCTGGAAGGTATTGAATAGAAGGTTAGGGGCGCCTGGGTGGTTCAGTTGGTTAAGCGTCCGACTTCGGCTCAGGTCATGATCTCACGGCTTGTGAGTTTGAGCCCCAAGTCGGGCTCTGTGCCGACAGCTCAGACCCTGAAGCCTGCTTCAGATTCTGTGTCTTTCTTTCTCTCTCTGCCCCTCCCCCACTCACACTCTGTCTCTCTCTGTCTCAAAAATAGATGAAAGTTAAAAATTTTTTTTTAGAAAAAATAGAAGGTTAGACTAGGTCTCCAGGAGAAAGTGAGAGTTGATCAAAGGCTTGAAGGAAATGAAGGAGTTGGCCACGTGGATCTGTGGGAGAGAAGCTTTCCAGAGAGAGGGGACAGCTAGGGCAAAGCCCCTAAGTGGAATCCTGCCTGACAGGCTTGAGGGATGGCGGGGAGGTCACCTGACTGGAGCCCACAGTGGTGGGAGAGGAGCCAGGAGGGAATGGGAGCTGGCTCACATGAGGTCTCAGAAGCCACCCTATGGACTTTGGCCTCCACTCTAGATGAGACAGAAGCCTTTGCAGGGTTTCAAGTGGACAAGTGGCATGATCTGACTCTTGGGTGCTGTGTTGAGGGTAGAGGATGGGGGTTGGGGTGGGCTGTAGGGCAATGATAGAAGCCAGGAAGTCTACCGCGGGATTGATTGTTAGCCACACAGCCAAACGCACACAGCTTGGTCAAAGACCTTCAAAGTATTCGCAGGCAAAGGCTGCACAGTATTCCTGTATGCTCATTAAGAGCTTTTTTTTTTTTGTATGTGGCTCCTGGGTGGCCCATTCGGTTAAGTGTCCAACTCTTGGTTTTGGCTCAGGTCATGATCTTGTGGTTGGTGGGTTCAAACCCTGCATCGGGCTCTATACTGTTAGCTGCTTGGGATTCTCTCTCTCTCTCTCTCTCTCTCTCTCTCTCTCTCTCTCCCTCTCTCTCTGCCCGTCCCCTGCTCATACTCTCTCTCTCTCTCTCTCTCTCAAAATAATAGGCTTCAAAAAATTTTTTTTTGAAGAAGCTTTTTTTTTTTTTTTTTTTAGAAGATGCACATTATTTAGATTTTTGACCTGACTGCATAAGCCTGACCATCCAGCTTATTCACCAGGCTTGGCTTCAAAAGACATTTCTCTCACCTAATCAACACATTAAGATTTGTCATTGTCAGTAAAAAATGCAACAGGGTTTGGAGATGGTTTTCAAAGAATGCCAAATTGGTTAGAGCAAGATAAGGTATTAGAATGAGTATATATCCTTTCCAAAGTAACTGTTTTGAATGGGACGGTATATATTCTGATACCTAATTCCTGCTACGTTTGTTGCAAACGTTCTCTGACTTGATAGTGTTTCTTCTGTATTTCCCCTACTACTGAGAGGGGGCTTGGCACTCAGCGCACAGTATACTTAGTAAGAATGGAATTAAGCCGCTGGCATGCTGGTTTGTGCTAATTTGCAAGGCGTTATTAAAAATTCCGCTTGAATTTCCAAATCCAACTAATTTTAAGGGGGCAAACTACCTTTTTCCCTCAAGGGAAATGAGACATGCCTATTTCAAGGTCCTTTACCTTCCCCTCCTAAAAAGCGAAGGTGACCACTTTTCTGTTATTTTCTTACAAGTCCACTTAAGCGAATGAGCGGCCTGGAGGGTAATCAGTCTGTCACCCAGTAAGCAATGCTGGTGAGTGGCCTCTGTGAGCATTAGTCACTGAGAGAGCATACAGAAGAAATCGAATCCGCCAGCTCTGCCCTCACGTTGCCCCCAATCTGTGGAGAAAAACTGGAACCACGAGAACAATGGGACACTTGCAGAGACATGCCGGTTGGCGATTGGAGGAAAGGAGACTCTTTGTTACGCTGTTTGGGGATCATTTTAAACTTTTCAGTCTATCATAGTATCTATTATCTCATTTCATTGGGCCCTCACAATAACTCTCTGAAATAAAACCATGGACTGTTACAGTCAAAAAGGGCCTTAGGATCATCCCTTTTTATCCGATCCCTTCGATCCCTTCACTCTACTGGGAGGAAACTGAGGCACAGATGTGTGAAGTGCTTTGCCCCGGGTGGGGGGCCCAGAGGGGCCAGAAGTGAGACCCAGTTCTCCTGGCTCCCCTAGGCTCCCCTCGCTCCTACACTGTCAGCGTGGGGTCGAGTTACAGGATGGAAGGTCATGGGAGCATTTAATGAAGCTGGGGGAACAGCCTAATTTGGCGAGGGGGAAGAAGAAGCAGCTAGTGGGAAAAGCCCCTAACGGTTTGTTGCTGAAAAGAGGAGAGGCCTCGGCAGGGAAGATTTGGTGGCTCCTGGACAGGGTTTGGAAGGTCGGGTCACAGGAGGGGCACCCCTAGGCACAGAGTCACAAGAGGAAACATTAGCTTTTAGTGATTATTTTCTGAGGTGTTGCAGCCGTGGTTCAGAGGGCCACAGGGCAAGGGCACGGAGGGCCACAGGGCAGATGCTGTAGTCCTGGTCTCCTTCCAGGCTGAGGGGGCCCCAGGGGATATTGCTAGGTGTTGCAGTACCGTCAGTGGGTGAATGTCAGGGGACTTCCGGGCATATCGGGTTCTGGGGCCAGGGCTGCTTCTGTGTGTGGCTTCCTGCCCAGGGCATTTAGAGCTTTGCTTATCAAACTTCAACATGCATGCAAATACCTGGGGTCTTGTCCTAATGCAGACTGAGAGCCATAGGTCAGGCCTGGGGCCTGAGATTCTGCATTTCTAACAGGCTCCAAGGCCATGGTGATGTTGCTGATTTTAGGGTCACACTTCGAGGAATAAGGCTTTGAAGGGGAATTAATGAGAATTCAAATTTCCAAAGCCCTCACCTGGATGGTGGCCTTGCCACCTCTTTCTGCCTGAGGACTTCCATCTTTCAAACATTGTAGGTATGTTTTTTGCCTTTTCTAGACATTTCCAGCCCCGGACTCCGCCTGACCCTGAACCGACCTCTCCTTTGCATGCTGGTGGCACTGACCCCCTCTGCTGCTCCTTTGGCCCTTAGCGTCCACTGTCCGGGCTGTTCTTATGTTTGTTATTTCCCCAGCTAGCGTGCTGGCTACCTGCGTTCCACCTACTTCCCTCCGTCCAAGCCACAGCATCGTGACTGTAGCCAGGATTCCATGAGTGCAGACGCCTTGCATTAGATCCGCCCTTTTGGAGCCAACATCTCCTTTTCCACACCCGTTGTCACCTTGCTCAGCTGGCCTACAGAATCCTTGCTGGGCCAGTCCCTCTGTCCCCATTGCCGGGGACTCTTTTTCCAGAACAATAAGATGGATTCCGTTCCTCTCCTAAGAGAGTGTTGAGTTCCGGAATGGGGGTAACAGTTCTCTCTTGGCAGGGGAGGAGCCGCCCAGGCAGGCGGGCCAAGGGGCCATTGATCTGAGTCCAGTGAAAAAGTGGCTTCTCGGGAGCCCTGGATCCAGGCCCACTTCTAGACAACTTCTTCTTTCAACTCTCTTTCATGTGTTCTAACTTCACAAACATGCCAGTTCCCAGCTGCCCCTGAGAGACAGCGGTGATGGTGGTGGGTGGTGTGGGGGGACCGCAGCAGGAGTCAGATGCGTTGGCGGGGTGGGGGAGGGTGTGGTGGCCCGTTCCACCATATCAGAGACTTTTCTGTTGGGGGCTGCAGTTGCATTTCAGGTCTGCGGAGACAGTCGTGTGGACTCACTCCACCTGACTTGGGCGATCGCACCGCTACACGTATTAAAATAGAGATGTCCTTGTAGGGCAGATTCACCCACCAACATCTCATCCCTTTCTTCTGCCCTTTATACCTCCCCCCCCCACACACACACAAATACTTAACCAATTAAATCTGTTGAGTGCTATTTGCAGATGATGGTGTGGAATTGTGCTGGACTTGTGTCCGGCCTCATTAAATGTCAGCATTAACAATACAGCACTTGGCAATCAAGGCTGCTCTGTGGCTGTTAGTCATTAATCACCATCTGACAGTCCTGAATTGGAAACGAGGAGCCTGTTCACATGTGCTCTGTGTACCTAGTTACCCTCTTGGTAATCAGTCTCGAAAAAGTTTTCTTTGACTCCCTACCTGCGAGGACCTCTGTCCTGGCAAGGGGGCACGGGGTCATTAGGCTCTGCTCCCCTCTCCTCCTCCTCCTCCTCACTGGGAAAAGAGGTTGAGGTCCTAAAGAAACAGGGGGGAGAGGAGCATATTGTTTTTGGCCTACTCTTTCCCTCTTAGGCCTGTTTTATGTAGCCTTGTTTTTATATTCTGGCCCAGTGGCCAGGAAAATTCTCTTTCTCCCGGAAGAAATCCCGAAAGACAGCAGGGAGGTCGGTTCTGTTCCAAAAGCCGGTGGGGTAAGTGTGCAAATGCGTCCTTTCCAGGCTGCTCAGCTGTGGACCTCTGTCTGCTAGATGGGGGTGCTTGGCTAATTTCAGGGATTGCTTCCCGCAACGTGGGTCTGAACTTCCACAGGTCTGCTGGATCCCTTTGCAGAATTGAGAGCAAGGACCAGCTTCCCCTTGGGACCCATCCCCAGCACCTTCCTATAGCCGTATTAATTTATTTGTTGATTCAAGAAATACCTGTTGAGGGCCTGTTGCGTGCCAGGCACGGACTGGACACTGTGGGTACAGCAGTGAGCACGGGGTGGGTCAGCACTGAGACAGGAAAGGGAAGTCCTTCTGGCAGCATTCTGGCTGCCGGGTGCTCCCCAGGGACACCAACCCTGGAGCTGCCATTCGTGGGGAAATGTTCATGTTGCAGAGCTTTTCGGACCTGGCTCCTTCCCACCCCTCTATCTTCTGACGTCTCATTCCCGGGAGCCCTGCTCTCTGTCTACTTAGGTGTGGGCTGCTCCCAAACAGGTTTGGTGAACACTGATGTATTAAGGGGGGGGGTGTCTTCTCTCTTTCCCCCATTCATAGAACATTGTTATGATTTTCCCCCCCAGGATTTTGCTCCTTAACTCCAAGAAATGAGTTGAGTGGGAGAATGCCAGCCACCATGGCAAGTTGGGAGAAGAAGGAGGGTCTCCTCTGCCTGCCTCTAGGGTTTGCCGCCCTACCCCAAATCCTGTGTCCTCAGGAGCACCTCTCCTGTTCTGGGCATGGGGAGACAGAGGAGAGAAGGGAAGACTTCTGGAACAAGTGGCCATTGGGCCACTGATAAAGGACTTGCATCTTTTCTCTCTTGCCTGATTGCCTTTTTTGTCTCTCTTGTTCCTTTGAGTTTTACCTCCTGGGGGGTCTCTTCTCTCATCAAAGTAGTGACTTCAGTTTAAAGATGTTGACAAATGCTTAAGCTCTTTAGCTCTTTTCAGATTAAATGGAATTTGGCAAGCATTTATGGATGGCCTGCCTTGTGCCTGGCACTGTCCTAGGCATACAGGGGGCATGAGTATGCATAAGAGATCCTTCTTGCCTTTAAGGTACTCATGGTCCAGTGAGGGGTGGTGAGGGGTCCTCACATAGACAAAGACTATCAGAGAGATAAAATAAGGGGCTCAGAGGATTCAGAGCAACTGATTGGGGTGAAAACGAGACCAGTGAATTTGTGAGAGGGGGTAGGCTTTTTAGGAGGAAGGAGCAACTGGATGCAAGAGCTGGATGTCTAGGAAACAGTGAGCCGTCATATTTGGCTCCTGTGAAATTTCCGGCAGGGACGGGTGGAAAGGTGTCAGGGCCGTTCCGTGGAGGACTTGATTTTTAGGTTAAAGGTTTGGCCTTGATTAGAGAGGGGCCGCTCAGGGGGGAGCCAATGAAGTCCTATGGGTTTCCAAGAGTAAGTAACACACTCTCCAGTATTTCATTAAAATATTATCTTTCTGGAAGAGAGAAAGCTGAGTCACCCTCAAGCTTCCCTCTTGGGCAAGAATCTTGTAATTATGTATTAATTTGTGTCATCGTTCATTTAATTTCTGTCTCCATCAGCTGTTGCCCACATCACAGCTCCAGGAGCTGGCGAAGCTCAAAACTCGGCCTGAGAGCATCCCTGAAACCCTCCTGAGAGGGCCTGTCAGCCCCAGACCAGTCTCCAGTTCTCCCTCTTGCTTGCCGAGGTAACCACCTTAGTGGTGCCCTGGACTGTGGGGTGACTGGGTGGTCAGTGCTCTCCCTCCACACCCCTTTGCTGCCCTTCTCCTCCAAGCTCCTCCCCATTCCTGGTTTTTCCAGGGCTCTGGCTGAGTTACTGAGCTTTTGTCCTTCCAGGGAGGCACAGCTGCAAGGGAAAAGGATCTCCATGACAGGAGAATTTGGCTGATGCCCGGGCATGAATTTCCCCAGCCTGAGACACTCTTCCTTCTTTATCTGGCTGGCCGTGCTCAGTCTTCTGGTCTCAGCTTCACGGTCATGGTCCCAAAGAGGCTCTCTCTGACCTTAGTTCTAAACAAGCATTCCTTGTTACACCCTTTCTGTATGCGCGGTAGAACACTCCTTTTCCTTCATTGCTACTACCACGATGTATAATCCTACATTGAATTGTTTAATTTTGTTCTCCTTATTAGTCTATAAGCTTCAGGAAGGCAGGGGCTGTGTGTCTTTTTGCTCACTATTTTACTCTGAGAGTTGAGCCCAATTCCTGGCATGTAACAGATGCTTAGTAGATGGTACTGAAGGATCCTACAGATGGTGCTAGGTCCATCTAGGGGCTGGATGATCTCAGAGCTCATTGGGCATCTACCCAGTGGCCTGGGGTGGGTAAACTATGGTGTTTTTTTCTTTTTCTTTTTCTGTTTCAGAAGGAAAGGGGGAGAAGAAAATATAGAGTGAAGAGAGTACCTATGGCTTGGTATTCTTGGAGACCCTCTCTCATGGACTGGCTTAGCCTACTCCACAGGAGATCGTGGGTGGGTTGGGGTTAGGACCCTGCTTCTCCTCTGATAGAGTCCCCAGACCTTGGAGCCTGGCTTGAAAACAACAACAACAACAAAAACCCCTATGGATGTTCCATAGGAAAAAACCATGTTCCATGTTCCAAAAAGAAACAGCACTTTTCTGACCCCAACTACCTTTCACTGGCCTGTTCCTGAAGGATTCTGAGCTTGGAAAGCCCAAAGAAGTTTCAGGCAACATTTTTTTCACCTGAAGCATGCATAAGCTGTAATCTGCTAGGAAAAATAGGACAGCAGGAGAGGAAGGCAAGAGGACAGAGGTTAAAACAGGGCTGGTTTGGGGCAAGCAGTGGAGGAGAAAAGTTAGTATTGTGGTGGGTGGGAGAACCTCCTTCTTTCCTTCTTTCCCCTCCTTCAAGGTGCTCTCTCCACTGAGCGAGCTTGAGGGTGTGAGAGCAGAAGGAGGCAGAGATGAGGACAAGGCCCTCAAAGCATGAGGGAGAGGGGAGACTCGTCCCTCTAATGGTGGTTCTCAAGCAGGGCTGGACCACCCCCAGGGCTGTTTGGAGGTGTAGGGGATAGTTTTGGTTGTCTCCATGACTGGGGGTTGGGGGGATGCCAAAAACAAGTCATGTCTTGAGACCAAGGATGCTAGACCTTCTGCCCTACACCGGAGGGTCCTGCCCAATAAAGAACTCTCTTGGTTAAAATAATCGTGAGAAACAGTGAGATGAGGAAAAACAAGGACTTGAAGGCTTTATCTCTGGGGCATTAGACACCCCTTGGGTCTTGTCCCCAGAATTCCTGAAGTCCATGGAGAAAAAGTGGAGAGGCCTACCCTGCCCACTGGAGCATGTGACGTGGCACTCAGGGGTCACTGTCCTGTTTGTTCCCCTCTCAGCACTCCCTCCATGCCCCTCAAAAACCTGCAAAGCTGTCCAGCGGGCCCTGTTAGCTCAAGCCGGGCCTCCCTCAGCTGCGACAGTTAACTTTTTCCATATGCTGGGGCTGCTCCTGCATCAGACGAGGGAGGATGGGGAGAGATATGCGGTCAGAGTGGTTGCAGGTGGAGGCGAGGGGCGGCCCGCAGGAATGTCCAAGGGTTGGTGGGAGAGGTTTTTTGGGGGGTGTCGCCTTGTGGGAGAAGTACTGGGGGAAGTCAACGGCAACACGTTCTAGCCTGTTGGGGGGACGGCCGTTGGCACCAGGAGAAATCCATCCAGCGGAGCCAACCCTCATTAATCATCCGGGCGGCTGAACTGCCAGCTCCTTTCAAGATCTTTCAAGAAGGGTTTTCACCCAAAATAGAGTTGAAAATGTGCTGGGCCCTACTCAGAATCTCATCAGTCTGGGCATTATGGGAAGTGTCAGGCAGGCTGTGACAGACAAGGCCCACTCTGTTCAAGGGGTCCTGACTCCCACGGCCTGTCATATCAAGCGCCTGATCAAATTTGACAGCTTCATTTGTACCTACAGAATAGATAAAAGGGGCTGTTCATTGAAACAAATGGAGGGGAAGGGGTGGGGGAGGGAAGGGAGGTGAGAGGGAGTGTGTATGTGTGTGTGTGTGTGTGTGTGTGTATGTGTATTGGGGGGAGGAATGACATTGGGGGTAGGACAGGGGAGGATGATTTTGGGAGCAGGGGTGCAAAGGAGGATGCTCTCCATGAGCATTTGGGTCAACACCCCCAGAAGAGGGAATAGGGGTCAGGGAAGACAGGTGAGTATCAGGAAGGGGATGGACGTGAAGGTCCCACCTATCACCGTCACCATCAAGAGGCTCCTGAGACCCTCTCTGTGCTCTGGGTCCTGACACTGTATAACCGGAGCCAGGAAGGTGGGCCCTGGGGGTGAGAGAGCCCAGGGTGGGTGGCCGTGACTGGGAGAGCAAGGCCAGCGCAGGTGATGCATGTTTCAATTCCAAGCCTTGAGCTGAATTTTGCAAAGAGCCTTCCTTCCCTCGGAAGCAACCCCTTCACTGTGCTGTGTCCGCAGTGAGGCTGTCGTCCTCCTTTGCTTGCCCACACCTGTGCTGGTGGCCCCAAAGCCCTGGCTCCCTTAAGTTACTCTTGCCTTCATGCTCCTTGCAGGTGGAAGCTGGTTGGTGTGCACCGGAGGGACATCCTCCAACACACTCTGGCTTTGGGCTTTGCTCAGGCTGTCCCACTGGCCTCAAAGACCTCTCTCCTCCTTCCTGTGGGGGACTGGGTGAACGAATGCATCCTTCCAACTCCCAGGGTGCTCTGAACGCCTGGCACTTTTTAGGAGTCCCCTTCATGTGTTAATGTCATACTTTATTTCACATTGTTAGTAGGTGTTTATACGGTCTTCCCTAAGAGATTTTAAACAGTTTGATGTGAGGGGCCATGTCTTATGCATCTTCTCTTCTTTGACAGCATTTAGCACAGGTAGCAGGTTCTCAGGAAACATTCCCACAAGTACGCCTACACTGCAAAGTTCAGCTGTGACCAGCAGGGGGTGAGCTGGGGATCAGGGGATTTAAAGTTCTTTTCTGACCCAGTCTTTAGAGGAGAGGGTCTGAGGTTGACAAGTCTCCGCCTATCCTGCCCCCACCCATTTAGAGCCATTGGGAGATTTAGAGAAAGGCCCTCTTGGACACGGATGCGGCCCAGGCTAGGTGTTCTGGGGCCGCCACGGAGACCCCACATGCTCCGCTTGGCCAGATGCTCTCGTGCAAGGCACCAGCCTCACCACAGTACGTGGTGGCTCCAGTGGCAGGAGTATAGGTTTTTGGAATCAGAGAGACTTGACAGGGATCTTGCTTCTACTGTTTACTGGCTTTGTGTCCCTGGGCAAAAAGTGTTCAATAATAGACTCACTGCAGAGACTTGCTGCCAGGATGAAATGAAGTCTTGTATGGAAAGCGCTTAGCACGGTGCCTGGCACACAGCAAGCGCTCCGTAAATGTTAGAGAAGGAAAAGAAGCCACATCTGACCCCTGTTGCCCAGACCTTTCTCGTCTCAAATGACAGTACATACTGTTGATGGCACTTGTTTGTCAGTGACCATTGATCACTATGACTTTCGGTCCATCCTGAACCTTTTTGTAAGTTTCACAGATGAAAGCATTCCTAGAATCCAATACATGGGAGGTCTCCACCCTTCTTGTAAGGAGGGCTTGTTAATACACTGCCTCGATGATCCGGAGGTTGTTTGCAAGCCACCTGGTGGAGATCTCGGGACTACAAGGTATGCAGAAGGTCACAAATCTCTTTGAACTTCAGGGTCTCATAGGTCTGAGATGTCCGCCCTAACTGCGAGGCCAGGCTTGTCTGGCTAGAGCATTCCATCCCCAGAGGCACCTGTTTCCTGTGATTTCAAGTGTAAACTTTCTCCAGGTAAACAGGGCTCAGTGGGTTTGGAAGGAGTTTCTGTTTGTTGAGGCCCGAGGAAGCAGGGTGGAGGTGAGCTGGACGGAGCGAGAGGAGAATTCTGTCTCACTTACTGTGGCCATGGACAGTCACGCATGCCTTCATCACACTGCAAACTCAGTTTCCCCCTGTGTAAAACGAGCATGGGGAGGGCAGGGTGGAAGCTGGTCAGAGTGCCCAGACAGCACCCTCTCCAATTCTCCTCTCCTTCCCGGGAGGGTCAGTGTCCTGCCCTTGGCAGTTAGGAGAGGCTGGGTGATCAGTTCTAGCCAGAGGAGTATGAACAGATGAACAGAAGTGACATATGTCATTTTGGCCTGAAATGTTGTTTGTACAGGATTCTTCAGTTCTTCCCCCGCTGACCACCAAGGATGTTCCTGTTAGTCAGTGGGCCTGATAAATTATGTGCAACACTGTGATGCTTTCTGATGATGGGCCACCTTGGTTAGACTGAATGACAGTTCCCGGTTAGCTAACCAAACATGAATCTAGGTGCTTCTGTGAAAGAATTTTGCAGATATGATTCAAGTTCTTAATCAGTTGACTTTAAGTAGATCAAAAGGGAGGTTGTCTGGGGTGGGCCTGACCTAACCAGGCAAGCCCTTTGAAAGAGGGCTCAGGCTTTCCCTGAATTTAGAGACTCCAAAGGGCTCATGCCAGTAGTTCCAGCCTTGGATCTTCCCTGCCTGCGTGTCCTACAGACTTGCTTAGCTAGCCACCACAATTGCATAAGCTGATGCTTTGCAATAAACGCCTTACTATATTACTGGTTCTGCTTCTCTGTTCAAACCCTGACAGATACAGAGATCTTTGTCAATGATGGAGATGTAGTATAAACGAGAAATAAGCCTTTGTTGTTAAGCCCCTGAGATGGTGGGGCTCATTTGTGACCACAGCATACTCTGGCCTGTATTGACCATCGCAACACGAATAGAGCTGTTGGTCCATCATATATTTCAGCTCACACGTCTGCCTCCTACTGGACTGGAAGCTCCCTGAGGCAAGGTCCGTGTCTCTCCCGTCTTTCTAGTCCCAGAGAAGACCGTGGTACCTAGTATGTAGTGGGCACTTTGTTAATGTTTACCGAGTTGCAAACCCACTGCACCGAGCAGCATCTTGGCTCTTAGAAGGGAGGGGCAGGACTGAGGTAGTCACCCCATTTCCTTATGGGCTGGCTACAAACCTGTGTGTAACCCACACCAGACACATGTACATGGTCGTATGTACACACACCCAGGAGAGCAAACGGGACGCAGGGAATGTGCACTGACAGGTTCCAAATTACTGTTTCCACTCTAAAATCTGGCTCTGATTTAAACTCCAGAGGGATCACTTGATTTTATGTTCCAAAGAGCTGTGGAGATACCCGCTGCCCACTCAGAGCAAAGGTCCCCCCAACTCCTCCATGGTTTGATTTTTATCTGCTTTTCACTTCTTCTCTTGCCAGTTCCATTTTCCAAAAGCAATTGGCGGTAGGTTATGAAACATGATTCTTTCTGTAGACCTTGATTTAACCTCACGGGATTCTCAACGTTATTTTCAACAATCATTTCTGACCCGCTTAAGTACCCAATCAGTCTTTGAAATACCCACATCAAAACTAAACTACACTCAGGATCTCGTCAAATTAAAAAAAATATTTTAATAATCCATTTTGTTGAAATGAAAAATAGAGTCCCTTCTCTGGGTGAAAATTCCACATTACAGTATTTTTCTTCTGTATGCTCCCCTGCTCCCCCCCCCCCCCCCCCCACACCATTATTGAGGTAAAGTCATGACATTTCTTCTTCTGGACCTTTCACACTCACTGTCTTGATAGGAACTTTAGAACTGTACTTGACTTGGGATGAGTGATGGAGCATTCTAACCAGCTCTGCTCCATAATGCTTTACTCTAAACATTTTATAAACTCATAGAATATTCCAGTTAGAAAGGGCTTCAAGATTAGAGGGCCCAATAGCTTCATTTCAGAAATAGAAAAATAGACTCAGAGATTAAGTGACTTGTTCAAAGTCACACAGCAATTAAGTTTCAGAACTAGAAGAAAATCCCAGTTTTCTGGCTCCCATTTCTATGCTCTTTCTCCCCAATATGCAATGACTAGACATCCTGGACTTTCCAGGACAGTCTTAAAGTACACTGTAAGTGTACTTAAACTTTTATCTCCGTTTTAAAGTTTATAAAATACAGTCGCTTCATTTCTCTCAGCCAGTAGGTTCAACTTCTTTTCTCTTAAGAGAGAGTTTTCCCCGTTCATCTGTGATCCAAATCCACTGACAGCTTTTCCTGTTTTAGTAAGTGCTAATAGTGCTTGGAAGTCTTGGGAAGTCTTGGGAAGGCACCCTGGGAAGACTTGGAAAGGCCCTTCATTCAGGAAGAGTACAAACCATTTCTGTGCCGCGAACGCTCTCTGGCAGGTGCAAGTTGATTAGGAAGAAAGGAATGGAAGAAAATTCAGATGTGCCGTATACAGTGTCAGTAAAGCGTCTTCCTTCATCTGCTTCAGAAATGGAAATTATGGGCTCAGGGGCTCAAGTTCCAGCTCTCTTATCACTATGGAATGAAGGCCTCATCCATCTTCAGCCTTCAGAAAAAGGATGGGCCTCCAAGGAGCCTCCCAACAGATTGGATGGCAAGGTGCCCCCCATCAGCCCCAGTGGTCTCCCCCTCCGGCTCCTACAGCCCACCCATCTGGTCCACACAATTAGCACCTTCTTACATCCTGTCCTATCCTCCACTGTCTGCACAGTACGATTTAGCACTTTATTAGATCAGCATAAACGCGCTTATATGTAATGCTATCTTGCTCCTTGACTCACGGGTGTGTCTTATCTCCCCCAACTAAATCAGACAAGAATTTCGTCTGAGTTTTCTCCTGTGTCTTATGGCATCCAGCACATAAACAGGAATTCTGTAAATCCTGTCCCTTTGATGACTGACCTCCTGGAAGTATTAATCCCCAAATACCAGCACTCGAATTTCAAGCTGCCATTTCTCTATTTTTGTCATCAGGTGCATCATTTGTCAAAACATTAAATGTACCAGCGGAAAGAAGTAGATATCACTTTTGTGGTCCCCCTACCTCTTTTTAAAAGTGGAAATCAACTGTTGGACTCCATCGATTCCCCATGAAGCCCCTGGCCTGGCTCCCATCCTGGACCCAGGCAGAGGTAGGTGTGTGTGTGTGTGTGTGTGTGTGTGTGTGTTCGGGTGGGAGGATGCTTCAGTTCTCTGTTTCTGGCCTCTGCAGCCTTCCCCTCTGCTGGGTGCCTTTCCTGTACTTGGACCCAGTGGCTGACAGCTGTTTTGGGGGGACTGGAGGAGAAAACATGGGCATGCCGAGTGTTACAATAGGACAGGCTTTGTCCAGGGGCCGTGGTGCGTCTTCACTGACCTTGGAACTGAGTGACCGGGGACAAGTGAGGGGAGGCAGCTTCCTTCCCTTTCCAGGCTGCAGGTTTTTAATGTCTCCTTTGTTGGTCTGGGCCCCTGGAGACAGCACTGAAGGGAGAGACTTTAGGCTGTTCCCTCCCTCCCGGACAAAATGGTGCATGCTTTTCCTGTTTAAACAGGGCGCAGTTGTGAAGTGCCCTGACTCCGCACACACCAAGGCCCGGCAACGGCTGCAATAAATCAATAGGAAAATAGAAGCTGCCAGTTAGACTAAACAAGTGCATTTGCAAAGACGGCTAGCCCTCATTAATCACTCTGACAGTCCTAAAAACACATTTCCCCTTTAATGACTGTATTTGGATAATCAGTGCTTTTTCCTCCTCAGTCAGAGTTTGAGTAACAGACAGCTGGTGTTATTACAGCCATTGGGGAGGGAGGGCTGGGATTAGGGTCTACGGAGAGCCATCCACTGGCGGTCTCCTCAAACCGGGTCGGCTGCAAAAGCCGTTGTTATGCAATAATGAGAGGGAGCTTTGTACTGCCATCGATGGCTCCCGGGCAGCCATGTGCAAGTTCCCCCCC